>NW_027464609.1:1625000-1727500 GCF_043290135.1 Rhipicephalus microplus
CTAACGTAACCTAACCTAACCTAACCTAACCTAACGTAACCTAACCTAACCTAACCTAACCTAACGACGTTTGCAAGTGCTTTCACATTAGATATCGCAGTTCCCAACTTGTAATGGTGAAAAACACTGCATCTCACTAAGTGACATTGTTTAATGCGGTTTTACGACGGTTCATATCTTAACCTAACCTAACATTCGCACTTGTATTAAAAAACGCTCTATTACACTGTTTCGTTCACAATTAGGATATTTGCATAACCTCACAGTTTTTCACCAACTTATTGCAGTACAGAACGCTGTATTTCGCTAAATGACATTGTTCTTTAAGGTTTCACGATGCTTGCATGCGATTTAACGAGAATGTCACAACATAGCACTTTCGCACTTGTAACGGTACAACACGCAGTATTTGGCTTGTTCATGCCGTTTTGTGTGCTTTCACAACATTTTACCTATCGCAGTTTCGTACTCGCAATAAAACAACACTATCTCGTTAGACGACGTCGTTTTTGGTGGTTTCACGACGCTACCTAGCTTAAACTAACCTAACCTAACCTAACCTTCGCACTTCTATCGTTAGAAAACGTTTTACTCGCCACTTTACAATGTTTTCTACAAGATTACGACGGTTTCATGCGCTTTCACTTTAGATATTGTAGTTCCCGACTTGTAATGTTGAAAAACACTACATCTCACTAAGTGACATTGTTTAATGCGGTTTTACGACGGTTGATATGTCAACCTCACCTAACATTCGCACTTGTATCTAAAGACGCTCAATTACACTGTTTCGTTCACAATTACGATATTTGCTTGACCTCACAGTTTCTCACCAACTTATTACAGTACAGAACGCTGTATCTCGCTAAATGACATCGTTCTTTAAGGTTTCACGATACTTGCATGCGCTTTACCGAGAATGTCACAACATAGCACTTTCGCACTTGTAACGGTACAACACGCAGTATTTGGCTTGTTCATGCCGTTTTGTGTGCTTTCACAACATTTTACCTATCGCAGTTTCGAACTCGCAATAAAACAACACTATCTCGTTAGACGACGTCGTTTTTGGTGGTTTCACGATGCTACCTAGCTTAAACTAACATAACTCAACCTAACATAACCTTCGCACTTCTATCGTTAGAAAACGTTTTACTCGCTACTTTACATTGCCTTCTACAACATTACGACGGTTTCAAGCGCTTTCACATTAGATATCGCAGTTCCCAACTTGTAAAGGTGAAAAACACTGCATCTCACTAAGTGACATTGTTTATTGCGGTTTTACGACGGTTCATACCTTAACCTAACGTAACCTAACCTAACCTAACCCAACCTAACCTAACATAACCTAACCTAACCTAACCTAACCTAACCTAACCAAACCTAACCTAACGTAACCTAACCTAACCTAACCTAACCTAACCTAACGACGTTTGCAAGTGCTTTCACATTAGATATCGCAGTTCCCAACTTGTAATGGTGAAAAACACTGCATCTCACTAAGTGACATTGTTTAATGCGGTTTTACGACGGTTCATATCTTAACCTAACCTAACATTCGCACTTGTATTAAAAAACGCTCTATTACACTGTTTCGTTCACAATTAGGATATTTGCATAACCTCACAGTTTTTCACCAACTTATTGCAGTACAGAACGCTGTATCTCGCTAAATGACATCGTTCTTTAAGGTTTCACGATGCTTGCATGCGCTTTAACGAGAATATCACAACATAGCAGTTTCGCACTTGTAACGGTAGAACACGCAGTATTTGGCTTGTTCATGCCGTTTTGTGTGCTTTCACAACATTTCACCTATCGCAGTTTCGTACTCACAATAAAACAACACTATCTCGTTAGATGACGTTGTTTTTGGTAGTTTCACGACGCTACCTAGCTTAAACTAACATAACTCAACCTAACATGACCTTCGCACTTCTATCGTTAGAAAACGTTTTACTCGCTACTTTACATTGCTTTCTACAACATTACGACGGTTTCAAGCACTTTATATCACAGTTCCCAATTTGTAAAGGTGAAAAACACTGCATCTCACTAAGTGACATTGTTTAATGCGGTTTTACGACGGTTCATACCTTAACCTAACCTAACCTAACCTAACCTTACCTAACCTAACCTAACCTAACCCAACCCAACTTAACCTAACCTAACCTAACCTAACCTAAACTAACCTAACCCAACCTAACCTAACCTGACCCAACCTAACCCAACCCAACCCAACCTAACCTAAGCTAACCTAACCTAACCTAACCAAACCTAACCTAACCTAACTTAACCTAACCTAACGTAACCTAACCTAACCTATTCTAATGTAACCTAACCTTACCTGACCTAACCTAACCTAACGTAACCTAACCTAACCTAACATAACCCAACCTAACCTAATCTAACCTAACCTAACCTAACCTAACCAAACCTAACCTAACCTAACCTAACCTAACCTAACCTAACGACGTTTGCAAGTGCTTTCACATTAGATATCGCAGTTCCCAACTTGTAATGGTGAAAAACACTGCATCTCACTAAGTGACATTGTTTAATGCGGTTTTACGACGGTTCATATCTTAACCTAACCTAACATTCGTACTTGTATTGAAAAACGCTCTATTACACTGTTTCGTTCACAATTACGATATTTGCATAACCTCACAGTTTTTCACCAACTTATTGCAGTACAGAACGCTGTATCTCGCTAAATGACATCGTTCTTTAAGGTTTCACGATGCTTGCATGCGCTTTAACGAGAATATCACAATATAGCAGTTTCGCACTTGTAACGGTAGAACAC
The DNA here is from genome assembly GCF_043290135.1 of Rhipicephalus microplus. Taxonomy (NCBI): domain Eukaryota; kingdom Metazoa; phylum Arthropoda; class Arachnida; order Ixodida; family Ixodidae; genus Rhipicephalus; species Rhipicephalus microplus. The sequence goes on from NW_027464609.1 coordinate 1,627,813, forward strand.
GCAGTATTTGGCTTGTTCATGCCGTTTTGTGTGCATTCACAACATTTTACCTATCGCAGTTTAATACTCGCAATAAAACAACACTATCTCGTTAGATGACGTCGTTTTTGGTAGTTTCACGACGCTACCTAGCTTAAACTAACCTAACCTAACCTAACCTTCGCACTTCTATCGTTAGAAAACGTTTTACTCGCAACTTTACAATGTTTTCTACAAGATTACGACGGTTTCATGCGCTTTCACATTAGATATCGTAGTTCCCGACTTGTAATGTTGAAAAACACTACATCTCACTAAGTGACATTGTATAATGCGGTTTTACGACGGTTCATATGTCAACCTAGCCTAACATTCGCACTTGTATCTAAAGACGCTCAATTACACTGTTTCGTTCACAATTACGATATTTGCTTGACCTCACAGTTTCTCACCAACTTATTACAGTACAGAACGCTGTATCTCGCTAAATGACATCGTTCTTTAAGGTTTCACGATACTTGCATGCGCTTTACCGAGAATGTCACAACATAGCAGTTTCGCACTTGTAACGGTACAACACGCAGTATTTGGCTTGTTCATGCCGTTTTGAGTGCTTTCACAACATTTTACCTGTCGCAGTTTCGTACTCGCATTAAAACAACACTATCTCGTTAGATGACGTCGTTTTTGGTGGTTTCACGACGCTACCTAGCTAAAACTGACATAACTCAAACTAACCGGACCTTCGCACTTCTATCGTTAGAAAACGTTTTATTCGCTACTTTACAATGTTTTCTACAAGATTACGACGGTTTCATGCGCTTTCACATTAGATATCGCAGTTCCCGACTTGTAATGGTGAAAAACACAGCATTTCACTAAGTGACATTGTTTAACGCGGTTTTAGCGCGGTTCATATCTTAACCTAACCTAACCTTACCTAAACCAACCTAACCTAACCTAACCTAACCTAACCAAACCTTACCTAACATACCCTAACCTAACCTAACCTAACCTAACCTAACTAAACCTAACCTAACCTAACCTAACGTAACCTAACCTAACCTAACCTAACCTAACCTAACGTAACCTAACCTAACCTAACCTAACCTAACGACGTTTGCAAGTGCTTTCACATTAGATATCGCAGTTCCCAACTTGTAATGGTGAAAAACACTGCATCTCACTAAGTGACATTGTTTAATGCGGTTTTACGACGGTTCATATCTTAACCTAACCTAACATTCGCACTTGTATTAAAAAACGCTCTATTACACTGTTTCGTTCACAATTAGGATATTTGCATAACCTCACAGTTTTTCACCAACTTATTGCAGTACAGAACGCTGTATCTCGCTAAATGACATCGTTCTTTAAGGTTTCACGATGCTTGCATGCGCTTTAACGAGAATATCACAACATAGCAGTTTCGCACTTGTAACGGTACAACACGCAGTATTTGGCTTGTTCATGCCGTTTTGTGTGCTTTCACAACATTTCACCTATCGCAGTTTCGTACTCGCAATAAAACAACACTATCTCGTTAGATGACGTTGTTTTTGGTAGTTTCACGACGCTACCTAGCTTAAACTAACATAACTCAACCTAACATGACCTTCGCACTTCTATCGTTAGAAAACGTTTTACTCGCTACTTTACATTGCTTTCTACAACATTACGACGGTTTCAAGCGCTTTCACATTAGATATCACAGTTCCCAACTTGTAAAGGTGAAAAACACTGCATCTCACTAAGTGACATTGTTTAATGCGGTTTTACGACGGTTCATACCTTAACCTAACCTAACCTAACCTAACCTAACCTTACCTAACCTAACCTAACCTAACCTAACCCAACCCAACTTAACCTAACCTAACCTAACCTAACCTAAACTAACCCGACCCAACCTAACCTAACCTAAGCTAACCTAACCTAACCTAACCAAACCTAACCTAACCTAACTTAACCTAACCTAACGTAACCTAACCTAACCTATTCTAACGTAACCTGACCTTACCTGACCTAACCTAACCTAACGTAACCTAACCTAACCTAACATAACCTAACGTAACCTAACCTAACCTAACCTAACGTAACCTAACCTAACCTAACCCAACCTAACCCAACCCAACCCAACAACACCCAACCCAACCTAACCTAACCTAACCTAACCTTACCTAACCTAACCAAATTATCCTTACCTAACCTAACCTAACCTAACGTAACGTAACCTAACCTAACCTAACCTAACGTAACCTAACCTAACGTAACCTAACCTAACCTAACCTAACCCAACCTAACCTAACCTAACCTAACCTAACCTAACCTAACCTAACCTAACCCAACTCAACCCAACCTAACCTAATCTAACCTAACCAAACCTAACCTAACCTAACCTAACCTAACCTAACCTAACGACGGTTGCAAGCGCTTTCACATTAAATATCGCAGTTCCCCACTTTTAATGGTGAAAAACACTGCATCTCAGTAATTGACATTGTTTAATGCGGTTTTACGACGGTTCATATCTTAACCTAACCTAACATTCGCACTTGTATCTAAAAACGCTCTATTACACTGTTTTGTTCACAATTACGATATTTGCATAACCTCACAGTTTTTCACCAACTTATTGCAGTACAGAACGCTGTATCTCGCTAAATGACATTGTTCTTTAAGGTTTCACGATGCTTGCATGCGATTTAACGAGAATATCACAATATAGCAGTTTCGCACTTGTAACGGTAGAACACGCAGTATTTGGCTTGTTCATGCCGTTTTGTGTGCTTTCACAACATTTCACCTATCGCAGTTTAATACTCGCTATAAAACAACACTATCTCGTTAGATGACGACGATTTTGGTAGTTTCACGACGCTACCTAGCTTAAACTAACCTAACCTAACCTAACCTTCGCACTTCTATCGTTAGAAAACGTTTTACTCGCCACTTTACAATGTTTTCTACAAGATTACGACGGTTTCATGCGCTTTCACATTAGATATCGTAGTTCCCGACTTGTAATGTTGAAAAACACTACATCTCACTAAGTGACATTGTTTAATGCGGTTTTACGACGGTTGATATGTCAACCTAACCTAACATTCGCACTTGTATCTAAAGACGCTCAATTACACTGTTTCGTTCACAATTACGATATTTGCTTGACCTCACAGTTTCTCACCAACTTATTACAGTACAGAACGCTGTATCTCGCTAAATGACATCGTTCTTTAAGGTTTCACGATACTTGCATGCGCTTTACCGAGAATGTCACAACATAGCACTTTCGCACTTGTAACGGTACAACACGCAGTATTTGGCTTGTTCATGCCGTTTTGTGTGCTTTCACAACATTTTGCCTATCGCAGTTTCGTACTCGCAATTAAACAACACTATCTCGTTAGATGACGTCGTTTTTGGTGGTTTCACGACGCTACCTAGCTTAAACTAACATAACCTAACATAACCTTCGCACTTCTATCGTTAAAAAACGTTTTACTCGCTACTTTACATTGCTTTCTACAACATTACGACGGTTTCAAGCGCTTTCACATTAGATATCGCAGTTCCCAACTTGTAAAGGTGAACAACACTGCATCTCACTAAGTGACATTGTTTATTGCAGTTTTACGACGGTTCATACCTTAACCTAACGTAACCTAACCTAACCTAACCCAACCTAACCTAACATAACCTAACCTAACCTAACCTAACCAAACCTAACCTAACGTAACCTAACCTAACCTAACCTAACCTAACGACGTTTGCAAGTGCTTTCACATTAGATATCGCAGTTCCCAACTTGTAATGGTGAAAAACACTGCATCTCACTAAGTGACATTGTTTAATGCGGTTTTACGACGGTTCATATCTTAACCTAACCTAACATTCGTACTTGTATTGAAAAACGCTCTATTACACTGTTTCGTTCACAATTACGATATTTGCATAACCTCACAGTTTTTCACCAACTTATTGCAGTACAGAACGCTGTATCTCGCTAAATGACATCGTTCTTTAAGGTTTCACGATGCTTGCATGCGCTTTAACGAGAATATCACAATATAGCAGTTTCGCACTTGTAACGGTAGAACACGCAGTATTTGGCTTGTTCATGCCGTTTTGTGTGCATTCACAACATTTTACCTATCGCAGTTTAATACTCGCAATAAAACAACACTATCTCGTTAGATGACGTCGTTTTTGGTAGTTTCACGACGCTACCTAGCTTAAACTAACCTAACCTAACCTAACCTTCGCACTTCTATCGTTAGAAAACGTTTTACTCGCAACTTTACAATGTTTTCTACAAGATTACGACGGTTTCATGCGCTTTCACATTAGATATCGTAGTTCCCGACTTGTAATGTTGAAAAACACTACATCTCACTAAGTGACATTGTATAATGCGGTTTTACGACGGTTCATATGTCAACCTAACCTAACATTCGCACTTGTATCTAAAGACGCTCAATTACACTGTTTCGTTCACAATTACGATATTTGCTTGACCTCACAGTTTCTCACCAACTTATTACAGTACAGAACGCTGTATCTCGCTAAATGACATCGTTCTTTAAGGTTTCACGATACTCTCATGCGCTTTACCGAGAATGTCACAACATAGCAGTTTCGCACTTGTAACGGTACAACACGCAGTATTTGGCTTGTTCATGCCGTTTTGAGTGCTTTCACAACATTTTACCTGTCGCAGTTTCGTACTCGCATTAAAACAACACTATCTCGTTAGATGACGTCGTTTTTGGTGGTTTCACGACGCTACCTAGCTTAAACTAACATAACTCAAACTAACCGGACCTTCGCAATTCTATCGTTAGAAAACGTTTTATTCGCTACTTTACAATGTTTTCTACAAGATTACGACGGTTTCATGCGCTTTCACATTAGATATCGCAGTTCCCGACTTGTAATGGTGAAAAACACAGCATCTCACTAAGTGACATTGTTTAACGCGGTTTTAGCGCGGTTCATATCTTAACCTAACCTAACCTTACCTAAACCAACCTAACCTAACCTAACCTAACCTAACCAAACCTTACCTAACATACCCTAACCTAACCTAACCTAACCTAACCTAACCAAACCTAACCTAACCTAACCTAACGTAACCTAACCTAACCTAACCTAACGACGTTTGCAAGTTCTTTCACATTAGATATCGCAGTTCCCGACTTGTAATGGTGAAAAACACTGCATCTCACTAAGTGACATTGATTAATGCGGTTTTACGACGGTTCATATCTTAACCTAACCTAACATTCGCACTTGTATTTTCGCTCTATTACACTGTTTCGTTCACAATTAGGATATTTGCATAACCTCACAGTTTTTCACCAACTTATTGCAGTACAGAACGCTGTATCTCGCTAAATGACATTGTTCTTTAAGGTTTCACGATGCTTGCATGCGCTTTAACGAGAATATCACAATATAGCAGTTTCGCACTTGTAACGGTAGAACACGCAGTATTTGGCTTGTTCATGCCGTTTTGTGTGCTTTCACAACATTTCACCTATCGCAGTTTAATACTCGCTATAAAACAACACTATCTCGTTAGATGACGTCGTTTTTGGTAGTTTCACGACGCTACCTAGCTTAAACTAACCTAACCTAACCTAACCTAACCTTCGCACTTCTATCGTTAGAAAACGTTTTACTCGCCACTTTACAATGTTTTCTACAAGATTACGACGGTTTCATGCGCTTTCACATTAGATATCGTAGTTCCCGACTTGTAATGTTGAAAAACACTACATCTCACTAAGTGACATTGTTTAATGCGGTTTTACGACGGTTGATATGTCAACCTAACCTAACATTCGCACTTGTATCTAAAGACGCTCAATTACACTGTTTCGTTCACAATTACGATATTTGCTTGACCTCACAGTTTCTCACCAACTTATTACAGTACAGAACGCTGTATCTCGCTAAATGACATCGTTCTTTAAGGTTTCACGATACTTGCATGCGCTTTACCGAGAATGTCACAACATAGCAGTTTCGCACTTGTAACGGTACAACACGCAGTATTTGGCTTGTTCATGCCGTTTTGTGTGCTTTCACAACATTTTACCTATCGCAGTTTCGTACTCGCAATAAAACAACACTATCTCGTTAGATGACGTCGTTTTTGGTGGTTTCACGACGCTACCTAGCTTAAACTAACATAACTCAACCTGACATAACCTTCGCACTTCTATCGTTAGAAAACGTTTTACTCGCTACTTTACATTGCTTTCTACAACATTACGACGGTTTCAAGCGCTTTCACATTAGATATCGCAGTTCCCAACTTGTAAAGGTGAAAAACACTGCATCTCACTAAGTGACATTGTTTATTGCGGTTTTACGACGGTTCATACCTTAACCTAACGTAACCTAACCTAACCTAACCTAACCTAACCTAACCAAACCTAACCTAACCTAACCTAACCTAACCTAACGACGTTTGCAAGCGCTTTCACATTAGATATCGCAGTTCCCGACTTGTAATGGTGAAAAACACTGCATCTCACTAAGTGACATTGATTAATGCGGTTTTACGACGGTTCATATCTTAACCTAACCTAACATTCGCACTTGTAATAAAAAACGCTCTATTACACTGTTTCGTTCACAATTACGATATTTGCATAACCTCACAGTTTCTCACCAACTTATTGCAGTACAGAACGCTGTATCTCGCTAAATGACATTGTTCTTTAAGGTTTCACGATGCTTGCATGCGCTTTAACGAGAATATCACACTATAGCAGTTTCGCACTTGTAACGGTAGAACACGCAGTATTTGGCTTGTTAATGCCGTTTTGTGTGCATTCACAACATTTTACCTATCGCAGTTTAATACTCGCAATAAAACAACACCATCTCGTTAGTAGACGTCATTTTTGGTAGTTTCACGACGCTACCTAGCTTAAACTAACCTAACCTAACCTAACCTTCGCAATTCTATCGTTAGAAAACGTTTTACTCGCAACTTTACAATGTTTTCTACAAGATTACGACGGTTTCATGCGCTTTCACATTAGATATCGTAGTTCCCGACTTGTAATGTTGAAAAACACTACATCTCACTAAGTGACATTGTTTAATGCGGTTTTACGACGGTTGATATGTCAACCTAACCTAACATTCGCACTTGTGTCTAAAGACGCTCAATTACACTGTTTCGTTCACAATTACGATATTTGCTTGACCTCACAGTTTCTCACCAACTTATTACAGTACCGAACGCTGTATCTCGCTAAATGACATCGTTCTTTAAGGTTTCACGATACTTGCATGCGCTTTATCGAGAATGTCACAACATAGCAGTTTCGCACTTGTAACGGTACAACACGCAGTATTTGGCTTGTTCATGCCGTTTTGAGTGCTTTCACAACATTTTACCTGTCGCAGTTTCGTACTCGCATTAAAACAACACTATCTCGTTAGATGACGTTGTTTTTGGTGGTTTCACGACGCTACCTAGCTTAAACTAACATAACTCAAACTAACCGGACCTTCGCACTTCCATCGTTAGAAAACGTTTAATTCGCTACTTTACAATGTTTTCTACAAGATTACGACGGTTTCATGCGCTTTCACATTAGATATCGCAGTTCCCGACTTGTAATGGTGAAAAACACAGCATCTCACTAAGTGACATTGTTTAACGCGGTTTTAGCGCGGTTCATATCTTAACCTAACCTAACCTTACCTAAACCAACCTAACCTAACCTAACCTAACCAAACCTTACCTAACATACCCTAACCTAACCTAACCTAACCAAACCTAACCTAACCTAACCTAACCTAACCTAACCTAACCTAACCTAACCTAACGACGTTTGCAAGCGCTTTCACATTAGATATCGCAGTTCCCGACTTGTAATGGTGAAAAACACTGCATCTCACTAAGTGACATTGATTAATGCGGTTTTACGACGGTTCATATCTTAACCTAACCTAACATTCGCACTTGTATTTTCGCTCTATTACACTGTTTCGTTCACAATTAGGATATTTGCATAACCTCACAGTTTTTCACCAACTTATTGCAGTACAGAACGCTGTATCTCGCTAAATGACATTGTTCTTTAAGGTTTCACGATGCTTGCATGCGCTTTAACGAGAATATCACAATATAGCAGTTTCGCACTTGTAACGGTAGAACACGCAGTATTTGGCTTGTTCATGCCGTTTTGTGTGCTTTCACAACATTTCACCTATCGCAGTTTAATACTCGCTATAAAACAACACTATCTCGTTAGATGACGTCGTTTTTGGTAGTTTCACGACGCTACCTAGCTTAAACTAACCTAACCTAACCTAACCTAACCTTCGCACTTCTATCGTTAGAAAACGTTTTACTCGCCACTTTACAATGTTTTCTACAAGATTACGACGGTTTCATGCGCTTTCACATTAGATATCGTAGTTCCCGACTTGTAATGTTGAAAAACACTACATCTCACTAAGTGACATTGTTTAATGCGGTTTTACGACGGTTGATATGTCAACCTAACCTAACATTCGCACTTGTATCTAAAGACGCTCAATTACACTGTTTCGTTCACAATTACGATATTTGCTTGACCTCACAGTTTCTCACCAACTTATTACAGTACAGAACGCTGTATCTCGCTAAATGACATCGTTCTTTAAGGTTTCACGATACTTGCATGCGCTTTACCGAGAATGTCACAACATAGCAGTTTCGCACTTGTAACGGTACAACACGCAGTATTTGGCTTGTTCATGCCGTTTTGTGTGCTTTCACAACATTTTACCTATCGCAGTTTCGTACTCGCAATAAAACAACACTATCTCGTTAGATGACGTCGTTTTTGGTGGTTTCACGACGCTACCTAGCTTAAACTAACATAACTCAACCTGACATAACCTTCGCACTTCTATCGTTAGAAAACGTTTTACTCGCTACTTTACATTGCTTTCTACAACATTACGACGGTTTCAAGCGCTTTCACATTAGATATCGCAGTTCCCAACTTGTAAAGGTGAAAAACACTGCATCTCACTAAGTGACATTGTTTATTGCGGTTTTACGACGGTTCATACCTTAACCTAACGTAACCTAACCTAACCTAACCTAACCTAACCTAACCAAACCTAACCTAACCTAACCTAACCTAACCTAACGACGTTTGCAAGCGCTTTCACATTAGATATCGCAGTTCCCGACTTGTAATGGTGAAAAACACTGCATCTCACTAAGTGACATTGATTAATGCGGTTTTACGACGGTTCATATCTTAACCTAACCTAACATTCGCACTTGTAATAAAAAAACGCTCTATTACACTGTTTCGTTCACAATTACGATATTTGCATAACCTCACAGTTTCTCACCAACTTATTGCAGTACAGAACGCTGTATCTCGCTAAATGACATTGTTCTTTAAGGTTTCACGATGCTTGCATGCGCTTTAACGAGAATATCACACTATAGCAGTTTCGCACTTGTAACGGTAGAACACGCAGTATTTGGCTTGTTAATGCCGTTTTGTGTGCATTCACAACATTTTACCTATCGCAGTTTAATACTCGCAATAAAACAACACCATCTCGTTAGTAGACGTCATTTTTGGTAGTTTCACGACGCTACCTAGCTTAAACTAACCTAACCTAACCTAACCTTCGCAATTCTATCGTTAGAAAACGTTTTACTCGCAACTTTACAATGTTTTCTACAAGATTACGACGGTTTCATGCGCTTTCACATTAGATATCGTAGTTCCCGACTTGTAATGTTGAAAAACACTACATCTCACTAAGTGACATTGTTTAATGCGGTTTTACGACGGTTGATATGTCAACCTAACCTAACATTCGCACTTGTGTCTAAAGACGCTCAATTACACTGTTTCGTTCACAATTACGATATTTGCTTGACCTCACAGTTTCTCACCAACTTATTACAGTACCGAACGCTGTATCTCGCTAAATGACATCGTTCTTTAAGGTTTCACGATACTTGCATGCGCTTTATCGAGAATGTCACAACATAGCAGTTTCGCACTTGTAACGGTACAACACGCAGTATTTGGCTTGTTCATGCCGTTTTGAGTGCTTTCACAACATTTTACCTGTCGCAGTTTCGTACTCGCATTAAAACAACACTATCTCGTTAGATGACGTTGTTTTTGGTGGTTTCACGACGCTACCTAGCTTAAACTAACATAACTCAAACTAACCGGACCTTCGCACTTCCATCGTTAGAAAACGTTTAATTCGCTACTTTACAATGTTTTCTACAAGATTACGACGGTTTCATGCGCTTTCACATTAGATATCGCAGTTCCCGACTTGTAATGGTGAAAAACACAGCATCTCACTAAGTGACATTGTTTAACGCGGTTTTAGCGCGGTTCATATCTTAACCTAACCTAACCTTACCTAAACCAACCTAACCTAACCTAACCTAACCAAACCTTACCTAACATACCCTAACCTAACCTAACCTAACCAACCTAACCTAACCTAACCTAACCTAACCTAACCTAACCTAACCTAACCTAACGACGTTTGCAAGCGCTTTCACATTAGATATCGCAGTTCCCGACTTGTAATGGTGAAAAACACTGCATCTCACTAAGTGACATTGATTAATGCGGTTTTACGACGGTTCATATCTTAACCTAACCTAACATTCGCACTTGTATTAAAAAACGCTCTATTACACTGTTTCGTTCACAATTAGGATATTTGCATAACCTCACAGTTTTTCACCAACTTATTGCAGTACAGAACGCTGTATCTCGCTAAATGACATTGTTCTTTAAGGTTTCACGATGCTTGCATGCGCTTTAACGAGAATATCACAATATAGCAGTTTCGCACTTGTAACGGTAGAACACGCAGTATTTGGCTTGTTCATGCCGTTTTGTGTGCTTTCACAACATTTCACCTATCGCAGTTTAATACTCGCTATAAAACAACACTATCTCGTTAGATGACGTCGTTTTTGGTAGTTTCACGACGCTACCTAGCTTAAACTAACCTAACCTAACCTAACCTTCGCACTTCTATCGTTAGAAAACGTTTTACTCGCCACTTTACAATGTTTTCTACAAGATTACGACGGTTTCATGCGCTTTCACATTAGATATCGTAGTTCCCGACTTGTAATGTTGAAAAACACTACATCTCACTAAGTGACATTGTTTAATGCGGTTTTACGACGGTTGATATGTCAACCTAACCTCACATTCGCACTTGTATCTAAAGACGCTCAATTACACTGTTTCGTTCACAATTACGATATTTGCTTGACCTCACAGTTTCTCACCAACTTATTACAGTACAGAACGCTGTATCTCGCTAAATGACATCGTTCTTTAAGGTTTCACGATACTTGCATGCGCTTTACCGAGAATGTCACAACATAGCAGTTTCGCACTTGTAACGGTACAACACGCAGTATTTGGCTTGTTCATGCCGTTTTGTGTGCTTTCACAACATTTTACCTATCGCAGTTTCGTACTCGCAATAAAACAACACTATCTCGTTAGATGACGTCGTTTTTGGTGGTTTCACGACGCTACCTAGCTTAAACTAACATAACTCAACCTAACATAACCTTCGCACTTCTATTGTTAGAAAACGTTTTACTCGCTACTTTACATTGCTTTCTACAACATTACGACGGTTTCAAGCGCTTTCACATTAGATATCGCAGTTCCCAACTTGTAAAGGTGAAAAACACTGCATCTCACTAAGTGACATTGTTTATTGCGGTTTTACGACGGTTCATACCTTAACCTAACGTAACCTAACCTAACCTAACCTAACCTAACCTAACCAAACCTAACCTAACCTAACCTAACGTAACCTAACCTAACCTAACCTAACCTAACTACGTTTGCAAGCGCTTTCACATTAGATATCGCAGTTCCCGACTTGTAATAGTGAAAAACACTGCGTCTCACTAAGTGACATTGATTAATGCGGTTTTACGACGGTTGATATGTCAACCTAACCTAACATTCGCACTTGTATCTAAAGACGCTCAATTACACTGTTTCGTTCACAATTACGATATTTGCTTGACCTCACAGTTTCTCACCAACTTATTACAGTACAGAACGCTGTATCTCGCTAAATGACATCGTTCTTTAAGGTTTCACGATACTTGCATGCGCTTTACCGAGAATGTCACAATATAGCAGTTTCGCACTTGTAACGGTAGAACACGCAGTATTTGGCTTGTTCATGCCGTTTTGTGTACATTCACAACATTTCACCTATCGCAGTTTCGTACTCGCAATAAAACAACACTATCTCGTTAGATGACATCGTTTTTGGTGGTTTCACGACGCTACCTAGCTCAAACTAACCGAACCTTCGCACTTCTATCGTTAGAAAACTTTTTATTCGCTACTTTACAATGTTTTCTACAAGATAACGACGGTTTCATGCGCTTTCACATTAGATATCGCAGTTCCCGACTTGTAATGGTGGAAAACACAGCATCTCACTAAGTGACATTGTTTAATGCGGTTTTAGCGCGGTTCATATCTTAACCTAACCTAACCTTACCTAACCCAACCTAACCTAACCTAACCTAACCTAACCAAACCTTACCTAACATACCCTAACCTAACCTAACCTAACCAAACCAAACCTAACCTAACCTAACCTAACCTAACCTAACCTAACCTAACCTAACGACGTTTGCAAGCGCTTTCACATTAGATATCGCAGTTCCCGACTTGTAATGGTGAAAACACTGCATCTCACTAAGTGACATTGTTTAATGCGGTTTTACGACGGTTCATACCTTAACCTAACCTAACCTAACCTTACCTAACCTAACCTAACCTAACCCAACCCAACTTAACCTAACCTAACCTAACCTAACCTAAACTAACCTAACCCAACCTAACCTAACCTAACCTAACCTAACCCAACCTAACCCAACCCATCCCAACCTAACCTAACCTAAGCTAACCTAACCTAACCTAAACAAACCTAACCTAACCTAACTTAACCTAACCTAACGTAACCTAACCTAACCTATTCTAACGTAACCTAACCTTACCTGACCTAACCTAACCTAACGTAACCTAACCTAACCTAACATAACCTAACGTAACCTAACCTAACCTAACGTAAGCTAACCTAACCTAACCCAACCTAACCCAACCCAACCCAACCCAACAACACCCAACCCAACCTAACCTAACCTAACCTAACCTTACCTAACCTAACCAAATTATCCTTACCTTACCTAACCTAACCTAACGTAACCTAACCTAACCTAACGTAACCTAACGTAACCTAACCTAACGTAACCTAACCTAACCTAACCTAACCCAACCTAACGTAACCTAACCTAACCTAACACAACTCAACCCAACCTAACCTAATCTAACCTAACCTAACCTAACCTAACCAAACCTAACCTAACCTAACGTAACCTAACCTAACCTAACCTAACCTAACGACGGTTGCAAGCGCTTTCACATTAAATATCGCAGTTCCCCACTTTTAAAGGTGAAAAACACTGCATCTCAGTAATTGAAATTGTTTAATGCGGTTTTACGACGGTTCATATCTTAACCTAACCTAACATTCGCACTTGTATCTAAAAACGCTCTATTACACTGTTTTGTTCACAATTACGATATTTGCATAACCTCACAGTTTTTCACCAACTTATTGCTGTACAGAACGCTGTATCTCGCTAAATGACATTGTTCTTTAAGGTTTCACGATGCTTGCATGCGATTTAACGAGAATATCACAATATAGCAGTTTCGCACTTGTAACGGTAGAGCACGCAGTATTTGGCTTGTTCATGCCGTTTTGTGTGCTTTCACAACATTTCACCTATCGCAGTTTAATACTCGCTATAAAACAACACTATCTCGTTAGATGACGTCGTTTTTGGTAGTTTCACGACGCTACTTAGCTTAAACTAACCTAACCTAACCTAACCTTCGCACTTCTATCGTTAGAAAACGTTTTACTCGCCACTTTAAAATGTTTTCTACAAGATTACGACGGTTTCATGCGCTTTCACATTAGATATCGTAGTTCCCGACTTGTAAAGGTGAAAAACACTGCATCTCACCAAGTGACATTGTTTATTGCGGTTTTACGACGGTTCATACCTTAACCTAACGTAACCTAACCTAACCTAACCCAACCTAACCTAACATAACCTAACCTAACCTAACCTAACGTAACCTAACCTAACCTAACCTAACCTAACGACGTTTGCAAGTGCTTTCACATTAGATATCGCAGTTCCCAACTTGTAATGGTGAAAAACACTGCATCTCACTAAGTGACATTGTTTAATGCGGTTTTACGACGGTTCATATCTTAACCTAACCTAACATTCGCACTTGTATTGAAAAACGCTCTATTACACTGTTTTGTTCACAATTAGGATATTTGCATAACCTCACAGTTTTTCACCAACTTATTGCAGTACAGAACGCTGTATCTCGCTAAATGACATCGTTCTTTAAGGTTTCACGATGCTTGCATGCGCTTTAACGAGAATATCACAACATAGCAGTTTCGCACTTGTAACGGTACAACACGCAGTATTTGGCTTGTTCATGCCGTTTTGTGTGCTTTCACAACATTTCACCTATCGCAGTTTCGTACTCGCAATAAAACAACACTATCTCGTTAGATGACGTTGTTTTTGGTAGTTTCACGACGCTACCTAGCTTAAACTAACATAACTCAACCTAACATGACCTTCGCACTTCTATCGTTAGAAAACGTTTTACTCGCTACTTTACATTGCTTTCTACAACATTACGACGGTTTCAAGCGCTTTCACATTAGATATCACAGTTCCCAACTTGTAAAGGTGAAAAACACTGCATCTCACTAAGTGACATTGTTTAATGCGGTTTTACGACGGTTCATACCTTAACCTAACCTAACCTAACCTAACCTAACCTTACCTAACCTAACCTAACCTAACCCAACCCAACTTAACCTAACCTAACCTAACCTAACCTAACCTAAACTAACCTAACCCAACCTAACCTAACGTAACCAAACCTAACCTAACCTAACTTAACCTAACCTAACGTAACCTAACCTAACCTATTCTAACGTAACCTAACCTAACGTAACCTAACCTAACCTAACATAACCTAACGTAACCTAACCTAACCTAACCTAACGTAACCTAACCTAACCTAACCCAACCTAACCCAACCCAACCCAACCCAACAACACCCAACCCAACCTAACCTAACCTTACCTAACCTAACCAAATTATCCTTACCTAACCTAACCTAACCTAACGTAACGTAACCTAACCTAACCTAACCTAACGTAACCTAACCTAACGTAACCTAACCTAACCTAACCTAACCTAACCCAACCTAACCTAACCTAACCTAACCTAACCCAACTCAACCCAACCTAACCTAATCTAACCTAACCTAACCTAACCTAACCAAACCTAACCTAACCTAACCTAACCTAACCTAACCTAACCTAACCTAACCTAACGACGGTTGCAAGCGCTTTCACATTAAATATCGCAGTTCCCCACTTTTAATGGTGAAAAACACTGCATCTCAGTAATTGACATTGTTTAATGCGGTTTTACGACGGTTCATATCTTAACCTAACCTAACATTCGCACTTGTATCTAAAAACGCTCTATTACACTGTTTTGTTCACAATTACGATATTTGCATAACCTCACAGTTTTTCACCAACTTATTGCAGTACAGAACGCTGTATCTCGCTAAATGACATTGTTCTTTAAGGTTTCACGATGCTTGCATGCGATTTAACGAGAATATCACAATATAGCAGTTTCGCACTTGTAACGGTAGAACACGCAGTATTTGGCTTGTTCATGCCGTTTTGTGTACTTTCACAACATTTCACCTATCGCAGTTTAATACTCGCTATAAAACAACACTATCTCGTTAGATTACGTCGTTTTTGGTAGTTTCACGACGCTACCTAGCTTAAACTAACCTAACCTAACCTAACCTTCGCACTTCTATCGTTAGAAAACGTTTTACTCGCCACTTTACAATGTTTTCTACAAGATTACGACGGTTTCATGCGCTTTCACATTAGATATCGTAGTTCCCGACTTGTAATGTTGAAAAACACTACATCTCACTAAGTGACATTGTTTAATGCGGTTTTACGACGGTTGATATGTCAACCTAACATTCGCACTTGTATCTAAAGACGCTCAATTACACTGTTTCGTTCACAATTACGATATTTGCTTGACCTCACAGTTTCTCACCAACTTATTACAGTACAGAACGCTGTATCTCGCTAAATGACATCGTTCTTTAAGGTTTCACGATACTTGCATGCGCTTTACCGAGAATGTCACAACATAGCAGTTTCGCACTTGTAACGGTACAACACGCAGTATTTGGCTTGTTCATGCCGTTTTGTGTGCTTTCACAACATTTTACCTATCGCAGTTTCGTACTCGCAATAAAACAACACTATCTCGTTAGATGACGTCGTTTTTGGTGGTTTCACGACGCTACCTAGCTTAAACTAACATAACTCAACCTAACATAACCTTCGCACTTCTATCGTTAGAAAACGTTTTACTCGCTACTTTACATTGCTTTCTACAACATTACGACGGTTTCAAGCGCTTTCACATTAGATATCGCAGTTCCCAACTTGTAAAGGTGAAAAACACTGCATCTCACTAAGTGACATTGTTTATTGCGGTTTTACGACGGTTCATACCTTAACCTAACGTAACCTAACCTAACCTAACCTAACCTAACCTAACCTAACCAAACCTAACCTAACCTAACCTAACGTAACCTAACGTAACCTAACGTAACCTAACCTAACCTAACCTAACCTAACGACGTTTGCAAGCGCTTTCACATTAGATATCGCAGTTCCCGACTTGTAATGGTGAAAAACACTGCATCTCACTAAGTGACATTGATTAATGCGGTTTTACGACGGTTCATATCTTAACCTAACCTAACATTCGCACTTGTATTAAAAAACGCTCTATTACACTGTTTCGTTCACAATTAGGATATTTGCATAACCTCACAGTTTTTCACCAACTTATTGCAGTACAGAACGCTGTATCTCGCTAAATGACATTGTTCTTTAAGGTTTCACGATGCTTGCATGCGCTTTAACGAGAATATCACAATATAGCAGTTTCGCACTTGTAACGGTAGAACACGCAGTATTTGGCTTGTTCATGCCGTTTTGTGTGCTTTCACAACATTTCACCTATCGCAGTTTAATACTCGCTATAAAACAACACTATCTCGTTAGATGACGTCGTTTTTGGTAGTTTCACGACGCTACCTAGCTTAAACTAACCTAACCTAACATAACCTTCGCACTTCTATCGTTAGAAAACGTTTTACTCGCTACTTTACATTGCTTTCTACAACATTACGACGGTTTCAAGCGCTTTCACATTAGATATCGCAGTTCCCAACTTGTAAAGGTGAAAAACACTACATCTCACTAAGTGACATTGTTTAATGCGGTTTTACGACGGTTGATATGTCAACCTAACCTAACATTCGCACTTGTATCTAAAGACGCTCAATTACACTGTTTCGTTCACAATTACGATATTTGCTTGACCTCACAGTTTCTCACCAACTTATTACAGTACAGAACGCTGTATCTCGCTAAATGACATCGTTCTTTAAGGTTTCACGATACTTGCATGCGCTTTACCGAGAATGTCACAACATAGCAGTTTCGCACTTGTAACGGTACAACACGCAGTATTTGGCTTGTTCATGCCGTTTTGTGTGCTTTCCCAATATTTCACCTATCGCAGTTTCGTACTCGCAATAAAACAACACTATCTCGTTAGATGACATCGTTTTTGGTGGTTTCACGACGCTACCTAGCTCAAACTAACCGAACCTTCGCACTTCTATCGTTAGAAAACGTTTTATTCGCTACTTTACAATGTTTTCTACAAGATTACAACGGTTTCATGCGCTTTCACATTAGATATCGCAGTTCCCGACTTGTAATTGTGGAAAACACAGCATCTCACTAAGTGACATTGTTTAATGCGGTTTTAGCGCGGTTCATATCTTAACCTAACCTAACCTTACCTAACCCAACCTAACCTAGCCTAACCTAACCTAACCAAACCTTACCTAACATACCCTAACCTAACCTAACCTAACCTAACCAAACCTAACCTAACCTAACCTAACCTAACCTAACCTAACCTAACGACGTTTGCAAGCGCTTTCACATTAGATATCGCAGTTCCCGACTTGTAATGGTGAAAACACTGCATCTCACTAAGTGACATTGTTTAATGCGGTTTTACGACGGTTCATACCTTAACCTAACCTAACCTAACCTAACCTAACCTTACCTAACCTAACCTAACCTAACCCAACCCAACTTAACCTAACCTAACCTAACCTAACCTAAACTAACCTAACCCAACCTAACCTAACCTAACCTAACCTAACCCAACCTAACCCAACCCATCCCAACCTAACCTAACCTAAGCTAACCTAACCTAACCTAACCAAACCTAACCTAACCTAACTTAACCTAACCTAACGTAACCTAACCTAACCTATTCTAACGTAACCTAACCTTACCTGACCTAACCTAACCTAACGTAACCTAACCTAACCTAACATAACCTAACGTAACCTAACCTAACCTAACCTAACGTAACCTAACCTAACCTAACCTAACCCAACCCAACCCAACCCAACCCAACAACACCCAACCCAACCTAACCTAACCTAACCTAACCTTACCTAACCTAACCAAATTATCCTTACCTTACCTAACCTAAC
Organism: Rhipicephalus microplus; assembly: GCF_043290135.1. NCBI lineage: Eukaryota > Metazoa > Arthropoda > Arachnida > Ixodida > Ixodidae > Rhipicephalus > Rhipicephalus microplus. The sequence goes on from NW_027464609.1 coordinate 1,646,616, forward strand.
CTAACGTAACCTAACCTAACCTAACCTAACGTAACCTAACCTAACGTAACCTAACCTAACCTAACCTAACCCAACCTAACCTAACCTAACCTAACCTAACACAACTCAACCCAACCTAACCTAATCTAACCTAACCTAACCTAACCTAACCTAACCAAACCTAACCTAACCTAACCTAACCTAACCTAACGACGGTTGCAAGCGCTTTCACATTAAATATCGCAGTTCCCCACTTTTAATGGTGTAAAACACTGCATCTCAGTAATTGACATTGTTTAATGCGGTTTTACGACGGTTCATATCTTAACCTAACCTAACTTTCGCAGTTGTATCTAAAAACGCTCTATTACACTGTTTTGTTCACAATTACGATATTTGCATAACCTCACAGTTTTTCACCAACTTATTGCAGTACAGAACGCTGTATCTCGCTAAATGACATTGTTCTTTAAGGTTTCACGATGCTTGCATGCGATTTAACGAGAATATCACAATATAGCAGTTTCGCACTTGTAACGGTAGAACACGCAGTATTTGGCTTGTTCATGCCGTTTTGTGTGCTTTCACAACATTTCACCTATCGCAGTTTAATACTCGCTATAAAACAACACTATCTCGTTAGATGACGTCGTTTTTGGTAGTTTCACGACGCTACCTAGCTCAAACTAACCTAACCTAACCTAACCTTCGCACTTCTATCGTTAGAAAACGTTTTACTCGCCACTTTACAATGTTTTCTACAAGATTACGACGGTTTTATGCGCTTTCACATTAGATATCGTAGTTCCCGACTTGTAATGTTGAAAAACACTACATCTCACTAAGTGACATTGTTTAATGCGGTTATACGACGGTTGATATGTCAACCTAACCTAACATTCGCACTTGTATCTAAAGACGCTCAATTACACTGTTTCGTTCACAATTACGATATTTGCTTGACCTCACAGTTTCTCACCAACTTATTACAGTACAGAACGCTGTATCTCGCTAAATGACATCATTCTTTAAGGTTTCACGATACTTGCATGCGCTTTACCGAGAATGTCACAACATAGCACTTTCGCACTTGTAACGGTACAACACGCAGTATTTGGCTTGTTCATGCCGTTTTGTGTGCTTTCACAACATTTTACCTATCGCAGTTTCGTACATAACGCAATAAAACAACACTATCTCGTTAGACGACGTCGTTTTTGGTGGTTTCACGACGCTACCTAGCTTAAACTAACATAACTCAACCTAACATAACCTTCGCACTTCTATCGTTAGAAAACGTTTTACTCGCTACTTTACATTGCTTTCTACAACATTACGACGGTTTCAAGCGCTTTCACATTAGATATCGCAGTTCCCAACTTGTAAAGGTGAAAAACACTGCATCTCACTAAGTGACATTGTTTATTGCGGTTTTACGACGGTTCATACCTTAACCTAACGTAACCTAACCTAACCCAACCTAACCTAACATAACCTAACCTAACCTAACCTAACCTAACCTAACGTAACCTAACCTAACCTAACCTAACCTAACCTAACCTAACCTAACGACGTTTGCAAGCGCTTTCACATTAGATATCGCAGTTCCCGACTTGTAATGGTGAAAAACACTGCATCTCACTAAGTGACATTGATTAATGCGGTTTTACGACGGTTCATATCTTAACCTAACCTAACATTCGCACTTGTATTAAAAAACGCTCTATTACACTGTTTCGTTCACAATTACGATATTTGCATAACCTCACAGTTTTTCACCAACTTATTGCAGTACAGAACGCTGTATCTCGCTAAATGACATTGTTCTTTAAGGTTTCACGATGCTTGCATGCGCTTTAACGAGAATATCACAATATAGCAGTTTCGCACTTGTAACGGTAGAACACGCATTATTTGGCTTGTTAATGCCGTTTTGTGTGCATTCACAACATTTTACCTATCGCAGTTTAATACTCGCAATAAAACAACACTATCTCGTTAGATGACGTCGTTTTTGGTAGTTTCACGACGCTACCTAGCTTAAACGAACCTAACCTAACCTAACCTTCGCACTTCTATCGTTAGAAAACGTTTTACTCGCAACTTTACAATGTTTTCTACAAGATTACGACGGTTTCATGCGCTTTCACATTAGATATCGTAGTTCCCGACTTGTAATGTTGAAAAACACTACATCTCACTAAGTGACATTGTTTAATGCGGTTTTACGACGGTTGATATGTCAACCTAACCTAACATTCGCACTTGTATCTAAAGACGCTCAATTACACTGTTTCGTTCACAATTACGATATTTGCTTGACCTCACAGTTTCTCACCAACTTATTACAGTACAGAACGCTGTATCTCGCTGACATCGTTCCTTAAGGTTTCACGATACTTGCATGCGCTTTACCGAGAATGTCACAACATAGCAGTTTCGCACTTGTAACGGTACAACACGCAGTATTTGGCTTGTTCATGCCGTTTTGAGTGCTTTCACAACATTTTACCTGTCGCAGTTTCGTACTCGCATTAAAACAACACTATCTCGTTAGATGACGTCGTTTTTGGTGGTTTCACGACGCTACCTAGCTTAAACTAACATAACTCAAACTAACCGGACCTTCGCACTTCTATCGTTAGAAAACGTTTTATTCGCTACTTTACAATGTTTTCTACAAGATTACGACGGTTTCATGCGCTTTCACATTAGATATCGCAGTTCCCGACTTGTAATGGTGAAAAACACAGCATCTCACTAAGTGACATTGTTTAACGCGGTTTTAGCGCGGTTCATATCTTAACCTAACCTAGCCTTACCTAAACCAACCTAACCTAACCTACCCTAACCAAACCTTACCTAACATACCCTAACCTAACCTAACCTAACCTAACCAAACCTAACCTAACCTAACCTAACGTAACCTAACCTAACCTAACCTAACCTAACCTAAACTAACGACGTTTGCAAGCGCTTTCACATTAGATATCGCAGTTCCCGACTTGTAATGGTGAAAAACACTGCATCTCACTAAGTGACATTGATTAATGCGGTTTTACGACGGTTCATATCTTAACCTAACCTAACATTCGCACTTGTATTAAAAAACGCTCTATTACACTGTTTCGTTCACAATTAGGATATTTGCATAACCTCACAGTTTTTCACCAACTTATTGCAGTACAGAACGCTGTATCTCGCTAAATGACATTGTTCTTTAAAGTTTCACGATGCTTGCATGCGCTTTAACGAGAATATTACAATATAGCAGTTTCGCACTTGTAACGGTAGAACACGCAGTATTTGGCTTGTTCATGCCGTTTTGTGTGCATTCACAACATTTCACCTATCGCAGTTTAATACTCGCAATAAAACAACACTATCTCGTTAGATGACGTCGTTTTTGGTAGTTTCACGACGCTACCTAGCTTAAACTAACCTAACCTAACCTAACCTTCGCACTTCTATCGTTAGAAAACGTTTTACTCGCAATTTTACAATGTTTTCTACACGATTACGACGGTTTCATGCGCTTTCACATTAGATATCGTAGTTCCCGACTTGTAATGTTGAAAAACACTACATCTCACTAAGTGACATTGTTTAATGCGGTTTTACGACGGTTGATATCTCAACCTAACCTAACATTCGCACTTGTATCTAAATACGCTCAATTACACTGTTTCGTTCACAATTACGATATTTGCTTGACCTCACAGTTTCTCACCAACTTATTACAGTACAGAACGCTGTATCTCGCTAGATGACATCGTTCTTTAAGGTTTCACGATACTTGCATGCGCTTTAACGAGAATATCACAATAAAGCAGTTTCGCACTTGTAACGGCACAAGACGCAGTATCTGGCTAGTTCATGCCATTTTTTGTGCTTTCCCAATATTTCACCTATCGCAGTTTCGTACTCGCAATAAAACAACACTATCTCGTTAGATGACATCGTTTTTGGTGGTTTCACGACGCTACCTAGCTCAAACTAACCGAACCTTCGCACTTCTATCGTTAGAAAACTTTTTATTCGCTACTTTACAATGTTTTCTACAAGATAACGACGGTTTCATGCGCTTTCACATTAGATATCGCAGTTCCGGACTTGTAATGGTGGAAAACACAGCATCTCACTAAGTGACATTGTTTAATGCGGTTTTAGCGCGGTTCATATCTTAACCTAACCTAACCTTACCTAACCCAACCTAACCTAACCTAACCTAACCTAACCAAACCTTACCTAACATACCCTAACCTAACCTAACCTAACCTAACCAAACCTAACCTAACCTAACCTAACCTAACCTAACGACGCTTGCAAGCGCTTTCACATTAGATATCGCAGTTCCCGACTTGTAATGGTGAAAACACTGCATCTCACTAAGTGACATTGTTTAATGCGGTTTTACGACGGTTCATACCTTAACCTAACCTAACCTAACCTAACCTAACCTTACCTAACCTAACCTAACCTAACCCAACCCAACTTAACCTAACCTAACCTAACCTAACCTAAACTAACCTAACCCAACCTAACCTAACCTAACCTAACCCAACCTAACCCAACCCATCCCAACCTAACCTAACCTAAGCTAACCTAACCTAACCTAAACAAACCTAACCTAACCTAACTTAACCTAACCTAACGTAACCTAACCTAACCTATTCTAACGTAACCTAACCTTACCTGACCTAACCTAACCTAACGTAACCTAACCTAACCTAACATAACCTAACGTAACCTAACCTAACCTAACCTAACGTAAGCTAACCTAACCTAACCCAACCCAACCCAACCCAACAACACCCAACCCAACCTAACCTAACCTAACCTAACCTTACCTAACCTAACCAAATTATCCTTACCTTACCTAACCTAACCTAACGTAACCTAACCTAACCTAACCTAACGTAACCTAACCTAACGTAACCTAACCTAACCTAACCTAACCCAACCTAACCTAACCTAACCTAACCTAACACAACTCAACCCAACCTAACCTAATCTAACCTAACCTAACCTAACCTAACCAAACCTAACCTAACCTAACCTAACCTAACCTAACCTAACGACGGTTGCAAGCGCTTTCACATTAAATATCGCAGTTCCCCACTTTTAATGGTGAAAAACACTGCATCTCAGTAATTGACATTGTTTAATGCGGTTTTACGACGGTTCATATCTTAACCTAACCTAACATTCGCACTTGTATCTAAAAACGCTCTATTACACTGTTTTGTTCACAATTAGGATATTTGCATAACCTCAAAGTTTTTCACCAACTTATTGCAGTACAGAACGCTGTATCTCGCTAAATGACATCGTTCTTTAAGGTTTCACGATGCTTGCATGCGCTTTAACGAGAATATCACAACATAGCAGTTTCGCACTTGTAACGGTACAACACGCAGAATTTGGCTTGTTCATGCCGTTTTGTGTGCTTTCACAACATTTCACCTATCGCAGTTTCGTACTCGCAATAAAACAACACTATCTCGTTAGATGACGTTGTTTTTGGTAGTTTCACGACGCTACCTAGCTTAAACTAACATAACTCAACCTAACATGACCTTCGCACTTCTATCGTTAGAAAACGTTTTACTCGCTACTTTACATTGCTTTCTACAACATTACGACGGTTTCAAGCGCTTTCACATTAGATATCACAGTTCCCAACTTGTAAAGGTGAAAAACACTGCATCTCACTAAGTGACATTGTTTAATGCGGTTTTACGACGGTTCATACCTTAACCTAACCTAACCTAACCTAACCTAACCTTACCTAACCTAACCTAACCTAACCCAACCCAACTTAACCTAACCTAACCTAACCTAACCTAAACTAACCCAACCCAACCTAACCTAACCTAAGCTAACCTAACCTAACCTAACCAAACCTAACCTAACCTAACTTAACCTAACCTAACGTAACCTAACCTAACCTATTCTAACGTAACCTAACCTTACCTGACCTAACCTAACCTAACGTAACCTAACCTAACCTAACATAACCTAACGTAACCTAACCTAACCTAACCTAACGTAACCTAACCTAACTTAACCCAACCTAACCCAACCCAACCCAACCCAACAACACCCAACCCAACCTAACCTTACCTAACCTAACCAAATTATCCTTACCTAACCTAACCTAACCTAACGTAACGTAACCTAACCTAACCTAACCTAACGTAACCTAACCTAACGTAACCTAACCTAACCTAACCTAACCTAACCTAACCCAACTCAACCCAACCTAACCTAATCTAACCTAACCTAACCTAACCAAACCTAACCTAACCTAACCTAACCTAACCTAACCTAACCTAACCTAACGACGGTTGCAAGCGCTTTCACATTAAATATCGCAGTTCCCCACTTTTAATGGTGAAAAACACTGCATCTCAGTAATTGACATTGTTTAATGCGGTTTTACGACGGTTCATATCTTAACCTAACCTAACATTCGCACTTGTATCTAAAAACGCTCTATTACACTGTTTTGTTCACAATTACGATATTTGCATAACCTCACAGTTTTTCACCAACTTATTGCAGTACAGAACGCTGTATCTCGCTAAATGACATTGTTCTTTAAGGTTTCACGATGCTTGCATGCGATTTAACGAGAATATCACAATATAGCAGTTTCGCACTTGTAACGGTAGAACACGCAGTATTTGGCTTGTTCATGCCGTTTTGTGTACTTTCACAACATTTCACCTATCGCAGTTTAATACTCGCTATAAAACAACACTATCTCGTTAGATTACGTCGTTTTTGGTAGTTTCACGACGCTACCTAGCTTAAACTAACCTAACCTAACCTAACCTTCGCACTTCTATCGTTAGAAAACGTTTTACTCGCAATTTTACAATGTTTTCTACACGATTACGACGGTTTCATGCGCTTTCACATCAGATATCGTAGTTCCCGACTTGTAATGTTGAAAAACACTACATCTCACCAAGTGACATTGTTTAATGCGGTTTTACGACGGTTGATATCTCAACCTAACCTAACATTCGCACTTGTATCTAAATACGCTCAATTACACTGTTTCGTTCACAATTACGATATTTGCTTGACCTCACAGTTTCTCACCAACTTATTACAGTACAGAACGCTGTATCTCGCTAGATGACATCGTTCTTTAAGGTTTCACGATACTTGCATGCGCTTTAACGAGAATATCACAATAAAGCAGTTTCGCACTTGTAACGGCACAAGACGCAGTATCTGGCTAGTTCATGCCATTTTTTGTGCTTTCCCAATATTTCACCTATCGCAGTTTCGTACTCGCAATAAAACAACACTATCTCGTTAGATGACATCGTTTTTGGTGGTTTCACGACGCTACCTAGCTCAAACTAACCGAACCTTCGCACTTCTATCGTTAGAAAACTTTTTATTCGCTACTTTACAATGTTTTCTACAAGATAACGACGGTTTCATGCGCTTTCACATTAGATATCGCAGTTCCCGACTTGTAATGGTGGAAAACACAGCATCTCACTAAGTGACATTGTTTAATGCGGTTTTAGCGCGGTTCATATCTTAACCTAACCTAACCTTACCTAACCCAACCTAACCTAACCTAACCTAACCTAACCAAACCTTACCTAACATACCCTAACCTAACCTAACCTAACCTAACCAAACCTAACCTAACCTAACCTAACCTAACCTAACCTAACGACGTTTGCCAGCGCTTTCACATTAGATATCGCAGTTCCCGACTTGTAATGGTGAAAACACTGCATCTCACTAAGTGACATTGTTTAATGCGGTTTTACGACGGTTCATACCTTAACCTAACCTAACCTAACCTAACCTAACCTTACCTAACCTAACCTAACCTAACCCAACCCAACTTAACCTAACCTAACCTAACCTAACCTAAACTAACCTAACCCAACCTAACCTAACCTAACCTAACCCAACCTAACCCAACCCATCCCAACCTAACCTAACCTAAGCTAACCTAACCTAACCTAAACAAACCTAACCTAACCTAACTTAACCTAACCTAACGTAACCTAACCTAACCTATTCTAACGTAACCTAACCTTACCTGACCTAACCTAACCTAACGTAACCTAACCTAACCTAACATAACCTAACGTAACCTAACCTAACCTAACCTAACGTAAGCTAACCTAACCTAACCCAACCTAACCCAACCCAACCCAACCCAACAACACCCAACCCAACCTAACCTAACCTTACCTAACCTAACCAAATTATCCTTACCTAACCTAACCTAACCTAACGTAACCTAACCTAACGTAACCTAACCTAACCTAACCTAACCTAACCTAACCCAACTCAACCCAACCTAACCTAATCTAACCTAACCTAACCTAACCAAACCTAACCTAACCTAACCTAACCTAACCTAACGACGGTTGCAAGCGCTTTCACATTAAATATCGCAGTTCCCCACTTTTAATGGTGAAAAACACTGCATCTCAGTAATTGACATTGTTTAATGCGGTTTTACGACGGTTCATATCTTAACCTAACCTAACATTCGCACTTGTATCTAAAAACGCTCTATTACACTGTTTTGTTCACAATTACGATATTTGCATAACCTCACAGTTTTTCACCAACTTATTGCAGTACAGAACGCTGTATCTCGCTAAATGACATTGTTCTTTAAGGTTTCACGATGCTTGCATGCGATTTAACGAGAATATCACAATATAGCAGTTTCGCACTTGTAACGGTAGAACACGCAGTATTTGGCTTGTTCATGCCGTTTTGTGTACTTTCACAACATTTCACCTATCGCAGTTTAATACTCGCTATAAAACAACACTATCTCGTTAAATTACGTCGTTTTTGGTAGTTTCACGACGCTACCTAGCTTAAACTAACCTAACCTAACCTAACCTTCGCACTTCTATCGTTAGAAAACGTTTTACTCGCCACTTTACAATGTTTTCTACAAGATTACGACGGTTTCATGCGCTTTCACATTAGATATTGTAGTTCCCGACTTGTAATGTTGAAAAACACTACATCTCCCTAAGTGACATTGTTTAATGCGGTTTTACGACGGTTGATATGTCAACTTAACCTAACATTCGCACTTGTATCTAAAGACGCTCAATTACACTGTTTCGTTCACAATTACGATATTTGCTTGACCTCACAGTTTCTCACCAACTTATTACAGTACAGAACGCTGTATCTCGCTAAATGACATCGTTCTTTAAGGTTTCACGATACTTGCATGCGCTTTACCGAGAATGTCACAACATAGCACTTTCGCACTTGTAACGGTACAACACGCAGTATTTGGCTTGTTCATGCCGTTTTGTGTGCTTTCACAACATTTTACCTATCGCCGTTTCGTACTCGCAATAAAACAACACTATCTCGTTAGATGACGTCGTTTTTGGTGGTTTCACGACGCTACCTAGCTTAAACTAACATAACTCAACCTAACATAACCTTCGCACTTCTATCGTTAGAAAACGTTTTACTCGCTACTTTACATTGCTTTCTACAACATTACGACGGTTTCAAGCGCTTTCACATTAGATATCGCAGTTCCCAACTTGTAAAGATGAAAAACACTGCATCTCACTAAGTGACATTGTTTATTGCGGTTTTACGACGGTTCATACCTTAACCTAACGTAACCTAACCTAACCTAACCCAACCTAACCTAACATAACCTAACCTAACCTAACCTAACCAAACCTAACCTAACGTAACCTAACCTAACCTAACCTAACCTAACGACGTTTGCAAGTGCTTTCACATTAGATATCGCAGTTCCCAACTTGTAATGGTGAAAAACACTGCATCTCACTAAGTGACATTGTTTAATGCGGTTTTACGACGGTTCATATCTTAACCTAACCTAACATTCGTACTTGTATTGAAAAACGCTCTATTACACTGTTTCGTTCACAATTACGATATTTGCATAACCTCACAGTTTTTCACCAACTTATTGCAGTACAGAACGCTGTATCTCGCTAAATGACATTGTTCTTTAAGGTTTCACGATGCTTGCATGCGCTTTAACGAGAATATCACAATATAGCAGTTTCGCACTTGTAACGGTAGAACACGCAGTATTTGGCTTGTTCATGCCGTTTTGTGTGCTTTCACAACATTTCACCTATCGCAGTTTAATACTCGCTATAAAACAACACTATCTCGTTAGATGACGTCGTTTTTGGTAGTTTCACGACGCTACCTAGCTTAAACTAACCTAACCTAACCTAACCTTCGCACTTCTATCGTTAGAAAACGTTTTACTCGCCACTTTACAATGTTTTCTACAAGATTACGACGGTTTCATGCGCTTTCACATTAGATATCGTAGTTCCCGACTTGTAATGTTGAAAAACACTACATCTCACTAAGTGACATTGTTTAATGCGGTTTTACGACGGTTGATATGTCAACCTAACCTAACATTCGCACTTGTATCTAAAGACGCTCAATTACACTGTTTCGTTCACAATTACGATATTTGCTTGACCTCACAGTTTCTCACCAACTTATTACAGTACAGAACGCTGTATCTCGCTAAATGACATCGTTCTTTAAGGTTTCACGATACTTGCATGCGCTTTACCGAGAATGTCACAACATAGCAGTTTCGCACTTGTAACGGTACAACACGCAGTATTTGGCTTGTTCATGCCGTTTTGTGTGCTTTCACAACATTTTACCTATCGCAGTTTCGTACTCGCAATAAAACAACACTATCTCGTTAGATGACGGCGTTTTTGGTGGTTTCACGACGCTACCTAGCTTAAACTAACATAACTCAACCTAACATAACCTTCGCACTTCTATCGTTAGAAAACGTTTTACTCGCTACTTTACATTGCTTTCTACAACATTACGACGGTTTCAAGCGCTTTCACATTAGATATCGCAGTTCCCAACTTGTAAAGGTGAAAAACACTGCATCTCACTAAGTGACATTGTTTATTGCGGTTTTACGACGGTTCATACCTTAACCTAACGTAACCTAACCTAACCTAACCTAACCTAACCTAACCAAACCTAACCTAACCTAACCTAACGTAACCTAACGTAACCTAACGTAACCTAACCTAACCTAACCTAACCTAACGACGTTTGCAAGCGCTTTCACATTAGATATCGCAGTTCCCGACTAGTAATGGTGAAAAACACTGCATCTCACTAAGTGACATTGATTAATGCGGTTTTACGACGGTTCATATCTTAACCTAACCTAACATTCGCACTTGTAATAAAAAACGCTCTATTACACTGTTTCGTTCACAATTACGATATTTGCATAACCTCACAGTTTTTCACCAACTTATTGCAGTACAGAACGCTGTATCTCGCTAAATGACATTGTTCTTTAAGGTTTCACGATGCTTGCATGCGCTTTAACGAGAATATCACAATATAGCAGTTTCGCACTTGTAACGGTAGAACACGCAGTATTTGGCTTGTTAATGCCGTTTTGTGTGCATTCACAACATTTTACCTATCGCAGTTTAATACTCGCAATAAAACAACACCATCTCGTTAGATGACGTCGTTTTTGGTAGTTTCACGACGCTACCTAGCTTAAACTAACCTAACCTAACCTAACCTTCGCACTTCTATCGTTAGAAAACGTTTTACTCGCAACTTTACAATGTTTTCTACAAGATTACGACGGTTTCATGCGCTTTCACATTAGATATCGTAGTTCCCGACTTGTAATGTTGAAAAACACTACATCTCACTAAGTGACATTGTTTAATGCGGTTTTACGACGGTTGATATGTCAACCTAACCTAACATTCGCACTTGTATCTAAAGACGCTCAATTACACTGTTTCGTTCACAATTACGATATTTGCTTGACCTCACAGTTTCTCACCAACCTATTACAGTACAGAACGCTGTATCTCGCTAAATGACATCGTTCTTTAAGGTTTCACGATACTTGCATGCGCTTTACCGAGAATGTCACAACATAGCAGTTTCGCACTTGTAACGGTACAACACGCAGTATTTGGCTTGTTCATGCCGTTTTGAGTGCTTTCACAACATTTTACCTGTCGCAGTTTCGTACTCGCATTAAAACAACACTATCTCGTTAGATGACGTCGTTTTTGGTGGTTTCACGACGCTACCTAGCTTAAACTAACATAACTCAAACTAACCGGACCTTCGCACTTCTATCGTTAGAAAACGTTTTATTCGCTACTTTACAATGTTTTCTACAAGATTACGACGGTTTCATGCGCTTTCACATTAGATATCGCAGTTCCCGACTTGTAATGGTGAAAAACACAGCATCTCACTAAGTGACATTGTTTAACGCGGTTTTAGCGCGGTTCATATCTTAACCTAACCTAACCTTACCTAAACCAACATAACCTAACCTAACCTAACCTAACCAAACCTTACCTAACATACCCTAACCTAACCTAACCTAACCTAAATTAACCAAACCTAACCTAACCTAACCTAACGTAACCTAACCTAACCTAACCTAACGACGTTTGCAAGTGCTTTCACATTAGATATCGCAGTTCCCGACTTGTAATGGTGAAAAACACTGCATCTCACTAAGTGACATTGATTAATGCGGTTTTACGACGGTTCATATTTTAACCTAACCTAACATTCGCACTTGTATTAAAAAACGCTCTATTACACTGTTTCGTTCACAATTAGGATATTTGCATAACCTCACAGTTTTTCACCAACTTATTGCAGTACAGAACGCTGTATCTCGCTAAATGACATTGTTCTTTAAGGTTTCACGATGCTTGCATGCGCTTTAACGAGAATATCACAATATAGCAGTTTCGCACTTGTAACGGTAGAACACGCAGTATTTCGCTTGTTCATGCCGTTTTGTGTGCTTTCACAACATTTCACCTATCGCAGTTTAATACTCGCTATAAAACAACACTATCTCGTTAGATGACGTCGTTTTTGGTAGTTTCACGACGCTACCTAGCTTAAACTAACCTAACCTAACCTAACCTTCGCACTTCTATCGTTAGAAAACGTTTTACTCGCCACTTTACAATGTTTTCTACAAGATTACGACGGTTTCATGCGCTTTCAAATTAGATATCGTAGTTCCCGACTTGTAATGTTGAAAAACACTACATCTCACTAAGTGACATTGTTTAATGCGGTTTTACGACGGTTGATATGTCAACCTAACCTAACATTCGCACTTGTATCTAAAGACGCTCAATTACACTGTTTCGTTCACAGTTACGATATTTGCTTGACCTCACAGTTTCTCACCAACTTATTACAGTACAGAACGCTGTATCTCGCTAAATGACATCGTTCTTTAAGGTTTCACGATACTTGCATGCGCTTTACCGAGAATGTCACAACATAGCAGTTTCGCACTTGTAACGGTACAACACGCAGTATTTGGCTTGTTCATGCCGTTTTGTGTGCTTTCACAACATTTTACCTATCGCAGTTTCGTACTCGCAATAAAACAACACTATCTCGTTAGATGACGTCGTTTTTGGTGGTTTCACGACGCTACCTAGCTTAAACTAACATAACTCAACCTAACATAACCTTCGCACTTCTATCGTTAGAAAACGTTTTACTCGCTACTTTACATTGCTTTCTACAACATTACGACGGTTTCAAGCGCTTTCACATTAGATATCGCAGTTCCCAACTTGTAAAGGTGAAAAACACTGCATCTCACTAAGTGACATTGTTTATTGCGGTTTTACGACGGTTCATACCTTAACCTAACGTAACCTAACCTAACCTAACCTAACCTAACCTAACCTAACCTAACCAAACCTAACCTAACCTAACCTAACGTAACCTAACGTAACCTAACGCAACCTAACCTAACCTAACCTAACCTAACGACGTTTGCAAGCGCTTTCACATTAGATATCGCAGTTCCCGACTTGTAATGGTGAAAAACACTGCATCTCACTAAGTGACATTGATTAATGCGGTTTTACGACGGTTCATATCTTAACCTAACCTAACATTCGCACTTGTAATAAAAAACGCTCAATTACACTGTTTCGTTCACAATTACGATATTTGCTTGACCTCACAGTTTCTCACCAACTTATTACAGTACAGAACGCTGTATCTCGCTAAATGACATCGTTCTTTAAGGTTTCACGATACTTGCATGCGCTTTACCGAGAATGTCACAACATAGCAGTTTCGCACTTGTAACGGTACAACACGCAGTATTTGGCTTGTTCATGCCGTTTTGAGTGCTTTCACAACATTTTACCTGTCGCAGTTTCGTACTCGCATTAAAACAACACTATCTCGTTAGATGACGTCGTTTTTGGTGGTTTCACGACGCTACCTAGCTTAAACTAACATAACTCAAACTAACCGGACCTTCGCACTTCTATCGTTAGAAAACGTTTTATTCGCTACTTTACAATGTTTTCTACAAGATTACGACGGTTTCATGCGCTTTCACATTAGATATCGCAGTTCCCGACTTGTAATGGTGAAAAACACAGCATCTCACTAAGTGACATTGTTTAACGCGGTTTTAGCGCGGTTCATATCTTAACCTAACCTAACCTTACCTAAACCAACATAACCTAACCTAACCTAACCTAACCAAGCCTTACCTAACATACCCTAACCTAACCTAACCTAACCTAACCAAACCTAACCTAACCTAACCTAACGTAACCTAACCTAACCTAACCTAACCTAACCTAACGACGTTTGCAAGTGCTTTCACATTAGATATCGCAGTTCCCGACTTGTAATGGTGAAAAACACTGCATCTCACTAAGTGACATTGATTAATGCGGTTTTACGACGGTTCATATCTTAACCTAACCTAACATTCGCACTTGTATTAAAAAACGCTCTATTACACTGTTTCGTTCACAATTAGGATATTTGCATAACCTCACAGTTTTTCACCAACTTATTGCAGTACAGAACGCTGTATCTCGCTAAATGACATTGTTCTTTAAGGTTTCACGATGCTTGCATGCGCTTTAACGAGAATATCACAATATAGCAGTTTCGCACTTGTAACGGTAGAACACGCAGTATTTGGCTTGTTCATGCCGTTTTGTGTGCTTTCACAACATTTCACCTATCGCAGTTTAATACTCGCTATAAAACAACACTATCTCGTTAGATGACGTCGTTTTTGGTAGTTTCACGACGCTACCTAGCTTAAACTAACCTAACCTAACCTAACCTTCGCACTTCTATCGTTAGAAAACGTTTTACTCGCCACTTTACAATGTTTTCTACAAGATTACGACGGTTTCATGCGCTTTCACATTAGATATCGTAGTTCCCGACTTGTAATGTTGAAAAACACTACATCTCACTAAGTGACATTGTTTAATGCGGTTTTACGACGGTTGATATGTCAACCTAACCTAACATTCGCACTTGTATCTAAAGACGCTCAATTACACTGTTTCGTTCACAATTACGATATTTGCTTGACCTCACAGTTTCTCACCAACTTATTACAGTACAGAAGCTGTATCTCGCTAAATGACATCGTTCTTTAAGGTTTCACGATACTTGCATGCGCTTTACCGAGAATGTCACAACATAGCAGTTTCGCACTTGTAACGGTACAACACGCAGTATTTGGCTTGTTCATGCCGTTTTGTGTGCTTTCACAACATTTTACCTATCGCAGTTTCGTACTCGCAATAAAACAACACTATCTCGTTAGATGACGTCGTTTTTGGTGGTTTCACGACGCTACCTAGCTTAAACTAACATAACTCAACCTAACATAACCTTCGCACTTCTATCGATAGAAAACGTTTTACTCGCTACTTTACATTGCTTTCTACAACATTACGACGGTTTCAAGCGCTTTCACATTAGATATCGCAGTTCCCAACTTGTAAAGGTGAAAAACACTGCATCTCACTAAGTGACATTGTTTATTGCGGTTTTACGACGGTTCATACCTTAACCTAACGTAACCTAACCTAACCTAACCTAACCTAACCTAACCTAACCAAACCTAACCTAACCTAACCTAACGTAACCTAACGTAACCTAACGTAACCTAACCTAACCTAACCTAACCTAACGACGTTTGCAAGCGCTTTCACATTAGATATCGCAGTTCCCGACTTGTAATGGTGAAAAACACTGCATCTCACTAAGTGACATTGATTAATGCGGTTTTACGACGGTTCATATCTTAACCTAACCTAACATTCGCACTTGTAATAAAAAACGCTCTATTACACTGTTTCGTTCACAATTACGATATTTGCATAACCTCACAGTTTTTCACCAACTTATTGCAGTACAGAACGCTGTATCTCGCTAAATGACATTGTTCTTTAAGGTTTCACGATGCTTGCATGCGCTTTAACGAGAATATCACAATATAGCAGTTTCGCACTTGTAACGGTAGAACACGCAGTATTTGGCTTGTTAATGCCGTTTTGTGTGCATTCACAACATTTTACCTATCGCAGTTTAATACTCGCAATATAACAACACCATCTCGTTAGATGACGTCGTTTTTGGTAGTTTCACGACGCTACCTAGTTTAAACTAACCTAACCTAACCTAACCTTCGCACTTCTATCGTTAGAAAACGTTTTACTCGCAACTTTACAATGTTTTCTACAAGATTACGACGGTTTCATGCGCTTTCACATTAGATATCGTAGTTCCCGACTTGTAATGTTGAAAAACACTACATCTCACTAAGTGACATTGTTTAATGCGGTTTTACGACGGTTGATATGTCAACCTAACCTAACATTCGCACTTGTATCTAAAGACGCTCAATTACACTGTTTCGTTCACAATTACGATATTTGCTTGACCTCACAGTTTCTCACCAACTTATAACAGTACAGAACGCTGTATCTCGCTAATTGACATCGTTCTTTAAGGTTTCACGATACTTGCATGCGCTTTACCGAGAATGTCACAACATAGCAGTTTCGCACTTGTAACGGTACAACACGCAGTATTTGGCTTGTTCATGCCGTTTTGAGTGCTTTCACAACATTTTACCTGTCGCAGTTTCGTACTCGCATTAAAACAACACTATCTCGTTAGATGACGTCGTTTTTGGTGGTTTCACGACGCTACCTAGCTTAAACTAACATAACTCAAACTAACCGGACCTTCGCACTTCTATCGTTAGAAAACGTTTTATTCGCTACTTTACAATGTTTTCTACAAGATTACGACGGTTTCATGCGCTTTCACATTAGATATCGCAGTTCCCGACTTGTAATGGTGAAAAACACAGCATCTCACTAAGTGACATTGTTTAACGCGGTTTTAGCGCGGTTCATATCTTAACCTAACCTAACCTTACCTAAACCAACCTAACCTAACCTAACCTAACCAAACCTTACCTAACATACCCTAACCTAACCTAACCTAACCTAACCAAACCTAACCTAACCTAACCTAACGTAACCTAACCTAACCTAACCTAACCTAACCTAACCTAACGTCGTTTGCAAGCGCTTTCACATTTAATATCGCAGTTCCCGACTTGTAATGGTGAAAAACACTGCATCTCACTAAGTGACATTGATTAATGCGGTTTTACGACGGTTCATATCTTAACCTAACCTAACATTCGCACTTGTATTAAAAAACGCTCTATTACACTGTTTCGTTCACAATTAGGATATTTGCATAACCTCACAGTTTTTCACCAACTTATTGCAGTACAGAACGCTGTATCTCGCTAAATGACATTGTTCTTTAAGGTTTCACGATGCTTGCATGCGCTTTAACGAGATTATCACAATATAGCAGTTTCGCACTTGTAACGGTAGAACACGCAGTATTTGGCTTGTTCATGCCGTTTTGTGTGCTTTCACAACATTTCACCTATCGCAGTTTAATACTCGCTATAAAACAACACTATCTCGTTAGATGACGTCGTTTTTGGTAGTTTCACGACGCTACCTAGCTTAAACTAACCTAACCTAACCTAACCTTCGCACTTCTATCGTTAGAAAACGTTTTACTCGCCACTTTACAATGTTTTCTACAAGATTACGACGGTTTCATGCGCTTTCACATTAGATATCGTAGTTCCCGACTTGTAATGTTGAAAAACACTACATCTCACTAAGTGACATTGTTTAATGCGGTTTTACGACGGTTGATATGTCAACCTAACCTAACATTCGCACTTGTATCTAAAGACGCTCAATTACACTGTTTCGTTCACAATTACGATATTTGCTTGACCTCACAGTTTCTCACCAACTTATTACAGTACAGAACGCTGTATCTCGCTAAATGACATCGTTCTTTAAGGTTTCACGATACTTGCATGCGCTTTACCGAGAATGTCACAACATAGCAGTTTCGCACTTGTAACGGTACAACACGCAGTATTTGGCTTGTTCATGCCGTTTTGTGTGCTTTCCCAATATTTCACCTATCGCAGTTTCGTACTCGCAATAAAACAACACTATCTCGTTAGATGACATCGTTTTTGGTGGTTTCACGACGCTACCTAGCTCAAACTAACCGAACCTTCGCACTTCTATCGTTAGAAAACGTTTTATTCGCTACTTTACAATGTTTTCTACAAGATTACAACGGTTTCATGCGCTTTCACATTAGATATCGCAGTTCCCGACTTGTAATGGTGGAAAACACAGCATCTCACTAAGTGACATTGTTTAATGCGGTTTTAGCGCGGTTCATATCTTAACCTAACCTAACCTTACCTAACCCAACCTAACCTAACCTAACCTAACCTAACCAAACCTTACCTAACATACCCTAACCTAACCTAACCTAACCTAACCAAACCTAACCTAACCTAACCTAACCTAACCTAACCTAACGACGTTTGCAAGCGCTTTCACATTAGATATCGCAGTTCCCGACTTGTAATGGTGAAAACACTGCATCTCACTAAGTGACATTGTTTAATGCGGTTTTACGACGGTTCATACCTTAACCCAACCTAACCTAACCTAACCTAACCTTACCTAACCTAACCTAACCTAACCCAACCCAACTTAACCTAACCTAACCTAACCTAACCTAAACTAACCTAACCCAACCTAACCTAACCTAACCTAACCTAACCCAACCTAACCCAACCCATCCCAACCTAACCTAACCTAAGCTAACCTAACCTAACCTAACCAAACCTAACCTAACCTAACTTAACCTAACCTAACGTAACCTAACCTAACCTATTCTAACGTAACCTAACCTTACCTGACCTAACCTAACCTAACGTAACCTAACCTAACCTAACATAACCTAACGTAACCTAACCTAACCTAACCTAACGTAACCTAACCTAACCTAACCCAACCTAACCCAACCCAACCCAACCCAACAACACCCAACCCAACCTAACCTAACCTAACCTAACCTTACCTAACCTAACCAAATTATCCTTACCTTACCTAACCTAACCTAACGTAACCTAACCTAACCTAACCTAACGTAACCTAACCTAACGTAACCTAACCTAACCTAACCCAACCTAACCTAACCTAACCTAACACAACTCAACCCAACCTAACCTAATCTAACCTAACCTAACCTAACCTAACCAAACCTAACCTAACCTAACCTAACCTAACCTAACCTAACGACGGTTGCAAGCGCTTTCACATTAAATATCGCAGTTCCCCACTTTTAATGGTGAAAAACACTGCATCTCAGTAATTGACATTGTTTAATGCGGTTTTACGACGGTTCATATCTTAACCTAACCTAACTTTCGCAGTTGTATCTAAAAACGCTCTATTACACTGTTTTGTTCACAATTACGATATTTGCATAACCTCACAGTTTTTCACCAACTTATTGCAGTACAGAACGCTGTATCTCGCTAAATGACATTGTTCTTTAAGGTTTCACGATGCTTGCATGCGATTTAACGAGAATATCACAATATAGCAGTTTCGCACTTGTAACGGTAGAACACGCAGTATTTGGCTTGTTCATGCCGTTTTGTGTGCTTTCACAACATTTCACCTATCGCAGTTTAATACTCGCTATAAAACAACACTATCTCGTTAGATGACGTCGTTTTTGGTAGTTTCACGACGCTACCTAGCTCAAACTAACCTAACCTAACCTAACCTTCGCACTTCTATCGTTAGAAAACGTTTTACTCGCCACTTTACAATGTTTTCTACAAGATTACGACGGTTTCATGCGCTTTCACATTAGATATCGTAGTTCCCGACTTGTAATGTTGAAAAACACTACATCTCACTAAGTGACATTGTTTAATGCGGTTTTACGACGGTTGATATGTCAACCTAACCTAACATTCGCACTTGTATCTAAAGACGCTCAATTACACTGTTTCGTTCACAATTACGATATTTGCTTGACCTCACAGTTTCTCACCAACTTATTACAGTACAGAACGCTGTATCTCGCTAAATGACATCGTTCTTTAAGGTTTCACGATACTTGCATGCGCTTTACCGAGAATGTCACAACATAGCACTTTCGCACTTGTAACGGTACAACACGCAGTATTTGGCTTGTTCATGCCGTTTTGTGTGCTTTCACAACATTTTACCTATCGCAGTTTCGTACTCGCAATAAAACAACACTATCTCGTTAGACGACGTCGTTTTTGGTGGTTTCACGACGCTACCTAGCTTAAACTAACATAACTCAACCTAACATAACCTTCGCACTTCTATCGTTAGAAAACGTTTTACTCGCTACTTTACATTGCTTTCTACAACATTACGACGGTTTCAAGCGCTTTCACATTAGATATCGCAGTTCCCAACTTGTAAAGGTGAAAAACACTGCATCTCACTAAGTGACATTGTTTATTGCGGTTTTACGACGGTTCATACCTTAACCTAACGTAACCTAACCTAACCCAACCTAACCTAACATAACCTAACCTAACCTAACCTAACCTAACCTAACGTAACCTAACCTAACCTAACCTAACCTAACCTAACCTAACGACGTTTGCAAGCGCTTTCACATTAGATATCGCAGTTCCCGACTTGTAATGGTGAAAAACACTGCATCTCACTAAGTGACATTGATTAATGCGGTTTTACGACGGTTCATATCTTAACCTAACCTAACATTCGCACTTGTATCTAAGACGCTCAATTACACTGTTTCGTTCACAATTACGATATTTGCTTGACCTCACAGTTTTTCACCAACTTATTGCAGTACAGAACGCTGTATCTCGCTAAATGACATTGTTCTTTAAGGTTTCACGATGCTTGCATGCGCTTTAACGAGAATATCACAATATAGCAGTTTCGCACTTGTAACGGTAGAACACGCAGTATTTGGCTTGTTCATGCCGTTTTGTGTGCTTTCACAACATTTCACCTATCGCAGTTTAATACTCGCTATAAAACAACACTATCTCGTTAGATGACGTCGTTTTTGGTAGTTTCACGACGCTACCTAGCTTAAACTAACCTAACCTAACCTAACCTTCGCACTTCTATCGTTAGAAAACGTTTTACTCGCCACTTTACAATGTTTTCTACAAGATTACGACGGTTTCATGCGCTTTCACATTAGATATCGTAGTTCCCGACTTGTAATGTTGAAAAACACTACATCTCACTAAGTGACATTGTTTAATGCGGTTTTACGACGGTTGATATGTCAACCTAACCTAACATTCGCACTTGTATCTAAAGACGCTCAATTACACTGTTTCGTTCACAATTACGATATTTGCTTGACCTCACAGTTTCTCACCAACTTATTACAGTACAGAACGCTGTATCTCGCTAAATGACATCGTTCTTTAAGGTTTCACGATACTTGCATGCGCTTTACCGAGAATGTCACAACATAGCTGTTTCGCACTTGTAACGGTACAACACGCAGTATTTGGCTTGTTCATGCCGTTTTGTGTGCTTTCACAACATTTTACCTATCGCAGTTTCGTACTCGCAATAAAACAACACTATCTCGTTAGATGACGTCGTTTTTGGTGGTTTCACGACGCTACCTAGCTTAAACTAACATAACTCAACCTAACATAACCTTCGCACTTCAATCGTTAGAAAACGTTTTACTCGCTACTTTACATTGCTTTCTACAACATTACGACGGTTTCAAGCGCTTTCACATTAGATATCGCAGTTCCCAACTTGTAAAGGTGAAAAACACTGCATCTCACTAAGTGACATTGTTTATTGCGGTTTTACGACGGTTCATACCTTAACCTAACGTAACCTAACCTAACCAAACCTAACCTAACCTAACCAAACCTAACCTAACCTAACCTAACGTAACCTAACCTAACCTAACCTAACCTAACCTAACTACGTTTGCAAGCGCTTTCACATTAGATATCGCAGTTCCCGACTTGTAATGGTGAAAAACACTGCGTCTCACTAAGTGACATTGATTAATGCGGTTTTACGATGGTTCATATCTTAACCTAACCTAACATTCGCACTTGTATTTAAAAACGCTCTATTACACTGTTTCGTTCACAATTACGATATTTGCATAACCTCACAGTTTTTCACCAACTTATTGCAGTACAGAACGCTGTATCTCGCTAAATGACATTGTTCTTTAAGGTTTCACGATGCTTGCATGCGCTTTAACGAGAATATTACAATATAGCAGTTTCGCACTTGTAACGGTAGAACACGCAGTATTTGGCTTGTTCATGCCGTTTTGTGTGCATTCACAACATTTCACCTATCGCAGTTTAATACTCGCAATAAAACAACACTATCTCGTTAGATGACGTCGTTTTTGGTAGTTTCACGACGCTACCTAGCCTAAACTAACCTAACCTAACCTAACCTTCGCACTTCTATCGTTAGAAAACGTTTTACTCGCAATTTTACAATGTTTTCTACACGATTACGACGGTTTCATGCGCTTTCACATTAGATATCGTAGTTCCCGACTTGTAATGTTGAAAAACACTACATCTCACTAAGTGACATTGTTTAATGCGGTTTTACGACGGTTGATATCTCAACCTAACCTAACATTCGCACTTGTATCTAAATACGCTCAATTACACTGTTTCGTTCACAATGACGATATTTGCTTGACCTCACAGTTTCTCACCAACTTATTACAGTACAGAACGCTGTATCTCGCTAGATGACATCGTTCTTTAAGGTTTCACGATACTTGCATGCGCTTTAACGAGAATATCACAATAAAGCAGTTTCGCACTTGCAACGGCACAAGACGCAGTATCTGGCTAGTTCATGCCATTTTGTGTGCTTTCCCAATATTTCACCTATCGCAGTTTCGTACTCGCAATAAAACAACACTATCTCGTTAGATGACATCGTTTTTGGTGGTTTCACGACGCTACCTAGCTCAAACTAACCGAACCTTCGCACTTCTATCGTTAGAAAACGTTTTATTCGCTACTTTACAATGTTTTCTACAAGATTACAACGGTTTCATGCGCTTTCACATTAGATATCGCAGTTCCCGACTTGTAATGGTGGAAAACACAGCATCTCACTAAGTGACATTGTTTAATGCGGTTTTAGCGCGGTTCATATCTTAACCTAACCTAACCTTACCTAACCCAACCTAACCTAACCTAACCTAACCTAACCAAACCTTACCTAACATACCCTAACCTAACCTAACCTAACCTAACCAAACCTAACCTAACCTAACCTAACCTAACCTAACCTAACCTAACCTAACGACGTTTGCAAGCGCTTTCACATTAGATATCGCAGTTCCCGACTTGTAATGGTGAAAACACTGCATCTCACTAAGTGACATTGTTTAATGCGGTTTTACGACGGTTCATACCTTAACCTAACCTAACCTAACCTAACCTAACCTTACCTAACCTAACCTAACCTAACCCAACCCAACTTAACCTAACCTAACCTAACCTAACCTAAACTAACCTAACCCAACCTAACCTAACCTAACCTAACCTAACCCAACCTAACCCAACCCATCCCAACCTAACCTAACCTAAGCTAACCTAACCTAACCTAACCAAACCTAACCTAACCTAACTTAACCTAACCTAACGTAACCTAACCTAACCTATTCTAACGTAACCTAACCTTACCTGACCTAACCTAACCTAACGTAACCTAACCTAACCTAACATAACCTAACGTAACCTAACCTAACCTAACCTAACGTAACCTAACCTAACCTAACCCAACCTAACACAACCCAACCCAACCCAACAACACCCAACCCAACCTAACCTAACCTAACCTAACCTTACCTAACCTAACCAAATTATCCTTACCTTACCTAACCTAACCTAACGTAACCTAACCTAACCTAACCTAACGTAACCTAACCTAACGTAACCTAACCTAACCTAACCTAACCCAACCTAACCTAACCTAACCTAACCTAACACAACTCAACCCAACCTAACCTAATCTAACCTAACCTAACCTAACCTAACCTAACCAAACCTAACCTAACCTAACCTAACCTAACCTAACGACGGTTGCAAGCGCTTTCACATTAAATATCGCAGTTCCCCACTTTTAATGGTGAAAAACACTGCATCTCAGTAATTGACATTGTTTAATGCGGTTTTACGACGGTTCATATCTTAACCTAACCTAACTTTCGCAGTTGTATCTAAAAACGCTCTATTACACTGTTTTGTTCACAATTACGATATTTGCATAACCTCACAGTTTTTCACCAACTTATTGCAGTACAGAACGCTGTATCTCGCTGAATGACATTGTTCTTTAAGGTTTCACGATGCTTGCATGCGATTTAACGAGAATATCACAATATAGCAGTTTCGCACTTGTAACGGTAGAACACGCAGCATTTGGCTTGTTCATGCCGTTTTGTGTGCTTTCACAACATTTCACCTATCGCAGTTTAATACTCGCTATAAAACAACACTATCTCGTTAGATGACGTCGTTTTTGGTAGTTTCACGACGCTACCTAGCTCAAACTAACCTAACCTAACCTAACCTTCGCACTTCTATCGTTAGAGAACGTTTTACTCGCCACTTTACAATGTTTTCTACAAGATTACGACGGTTTCATGCGCTTTCACATTAGATATCGTAGTTCCCGACTTGTAATGTTGAAAAACACTACATCTCACTAAGTGACATTGTTTAATGCGGTTTTACGACGGTTGATATGTCAACCTAACCTAACATTCGCACTTGTATCTAAAGACGCTCAATTACACTGTTTCGTTCACAATTACGATATTTGCTTGACCTCACAGTTTCTCACCAACTTATTACAGTACAGAACGCTGTATCTCGCTAAATGACTTCGTTCTTTAAGGTTTCACGATACTTGCATGCGCTTTACCGAGAATGTCACAACATAGCACTTTCGCACTTGTAACGGTACAACACGCAGTATTTGGCTTGTTCATGCCGTTTTGTGTGCTTTCACAACATTTTACCTATCGCAGTTTCGTACTCGCAATAAAACAACACTATCTCGTTAGACGACGTCGTTTTTGGTGGTTTCACGACGCTACCTAGCTTAAACTAACATAACTCAACCTAACATAACCTTCGCACTTCTATCGTTAGAAAACGTTTTACTCGCTACTTTACATTGCTTTCTACAACATTACGACGGTTTCAAGCGCTTTCACATTAGATATCGCAGTTCCCAACTTGTAAAGGTGAAAAACACTGCATCTCACTAAGTGACATTGTTTATTGCGGTTTTACGACGGTTCATACCTTAACCTAACGTAACCTAACCTAACCCAACCTAACCTAACATAACCTAACCTAACCTAACCTAACGTAACCTAACCTAACCTAACCTAACCTAACCTAACGACGTTTGCAAGCGCTTTCACATTAGATATCGCAGTTCCCGACTTGTAATGGTGAAAAACACTGCATCTCACTAAGTGACATTGATTAATGCGGTTTTACGACGGTTCATATCTTAACCTAACCTAACATTCGCACTTGTATTAAAAAACGCTCTATTACACTGTTTCGTTCACAATTACGATATTTGCATAACCTCACAGTTTTTCACCAACTTATTGCAGTACAGAACGCTGTATCTCGCTAAATGACATTGTTCTTTAAGGTTTCACGATGCTTGCATGCGCTTTAACGAGAATATCACAATATAGCAGTTTCGCACTTGTAACGGTAGAACACGCAGTATTTGGCTTGTTCATGCCGTTTTGTGTGCTTTCACAACATTTCACCTATCGCAGTTTAATACTCGCTATAAAACAACACTATCTCGTTAGATGACGTCGTTTTTGGTAGTTTCACGACGCTACCTAGCTTAAACTAACCTAACCTAACCTAACCTTCGCACTTCTATCGTTAGAAAACGTTTTACTCGCCACTTTACAATGTTTTCTACAAGATTACGACGGTTTCATGCGCTTTCACATTAGATATCGTAGTTCCCGACTTGTAATGTTGAAAAACACTACATCTCACTAAGTGACATTGTTTAATGCGGTTTTACGACGGTTGATATGTCAACCTAACCTAACATTCGCACTTGTATCTAAAGACGCTCAATTACACTGTTTCGTTCACAATTACGATATTTGCTTGACCTCACAGTTTCTCACCAACTTATTACAGTACAGAACGCTGTATCTCGCTAAATGACATCGTTCTTTAAGGTTTCACGATACTTGCATGCGCTTTACCGAGAATGTCACAACATAGCAGTTTCGCACTTGTAACGGTACAACACGCAGTATTTGGCTTGTTCATGCCGTTTTGTGTGCTTTCACAACATTTTACCTATCGCAGTTTCGTACTCGCAATAAAACAACACTATCTCGTTAGATGACGTCGTTTTTGGTGGTTTCACGACGCTACCTAGCTTAAACTAACATAACTCAACCTAACATAACCTTCGCACTTCAATCGTTAGAAAACGTTTTACTCGCTACTTTACATTGCTTTCTACAACATTACGACGGTTTCAAGCGCTTTCACATTAGATATCGCAGTTCCCAACTTGTAAAGGTGAAAAACACTGCATCTCACTAAGTGACATTGTTTATTGCGGTTTTACGACGGTTCATACCTTAACCTAACGTAACCTAACCTAACCAAACCTAACCTAACCTAACCAAACCTAACCTAACCTAACCTAACGTAACCTAACCTAACCTAACCTAACCTAACCTAACTACGTTTGCAAGCGCTTTCACATTAGATATCGCAGTTCCCGACTTGTAATGGTGAAAAACACTGCGTCTCACTAAGTGACATTGATTAATGCGGTTTTACGATGGTTCATATCTTAACCTAACCTAACATTCGCACTTGTATTTAAAAACGCTCTATTACACTGTTTCGTTCACAATTACGATATTTGCATAACCTCACAGTTTTTCACCAACTTATTGCAGTACAGAACGCTGTATCTCGCTAAATGACATTGTTCTTTAAGGTTTCACGATGCTTGCATGCGCTTTAACGAGAATATTACAATATAGCAGTTTCGCACTTGTAACGGTAGAACACGCAGTATTTGGCTTGTTCATGCCGTTTTGTGTGCATTCACAACATTTCACCTATCGCAGTTTAATACTCGCAATAAAACAACACTATCTCGTTAGATGACGTCGTTTTTGGTAGTTTCACGACGCTACCTAGCTTAAACTAACCTAACCTAACCTAACCTTCGCACTTCTATCGTTAGAAAACGTTTTACTCGCAATTTTACAATGTTTTCTACACGATTACGACGGTTTCATGCGCTTTCACATTAGATATCGTAGTTCCCGACTTGTAATGTTGAAAAACACTACATTTCACTAAGTGACATTGTTTAATGCGGTTTTACGACGGTTGATATCTCAACCTAACCTAACATTCGCACTTGTATCTAAATACGCTCAATTACACTGTTTCGTTCACAATGACGATATTTGCTTGACCTCACAGTTTCTCACCAACTTATTACAGTACAGAACGCTGTATCTCGCTAGATGACATCGTTCTTTAAGGTTTCACGATACTTGCATGCGCTTTAACGAGAATATCACAATAAAGCAGTTTCGCACTTGCAACGGCACAAGACGCAGTATCTGGCTAGTTCATGCCATTTTGTGTGCTTTCCCAATATTTCACCTATCGCAGTTTCGTACTCGCAATAAAACAACACTATCTCGTTAGATGACATCGTTTTTGGTGGTTTCACGACGCTACCTAGCTCAAACTAACCGAACCTTCGCACTTCTATCGTTAGAAAACGTTTTATTCGCTACTTTACAATGTTTTCTACAAGATTACAACGGTTTCATGCGCTTTCACATTAGATATCGCAGTTCCCGACTTGTAATGGTGGAAAACACAGCATCTCACTAAGTGACATTGTTTAATGCGGTTTTAGCGCGGTTCATATCTTAACCTAACCTAACCTTACCTAACCCAACCTAACCTAACCTAACCTAACCTAACCAAACCTTACCTAACATACCCTAACCTAACCTAACCTAACCTAACCAAACCTAACCTAACCTAACCTAACCTAACCTAACCTAACCTAACCTAACGACGTTTGCAAGCGCTTTCACATTAGATATCGCAGTTCCCGACTTGTAATGGTGAAAACACTGCATCTCACTAAGTGACATTGTTTAATGCGGTTTTACGACGGTTCATACCTTAACCTAACCTAACCTAACCTAACCTAACCTTACCTAACCTAACCTAACCTAACCCAACCCAACTTAACCTAACCTAACCTAACCTAACCTAAACTAACCTAACCCAACCTAACCTAACCTAACCTAACCTAACCCAACCTAACCCAACCCATCCCAACCTAACCTAACCTAAGCTAACCTAACCTAACCTAACCAAACCTAACCTAACCTAACTTAACCTAACCTAACGTAACCTAACCTAACCTATTCTAACGTAACCTAACCTTACCTGACCTAACCTAACCTAACGTAACCTAACCTAACCTAACATAACCTAACGTAACCTAACCTAACCTAACCTAACGTAACCTAACCTAACCTAACCCAACCTAACACAACCCAACCCAACCCAACAACACCCAACCCAACCTAACCTAACCTAACCTAACCTTACCTAACCTAACCAAATTATCCTTACCTTACCTAACCTAACCTAACGTAACCTAACCTAACCTAACCTAACGTAACCTAACCTAACGTAACCTAACCTAACCTAACCTAACCCAACCTAACCTAACCTAACCTAACCTAACACAACTCAACCCAACCTAACCTAATCTAACCTAACCTAACCTAACCTAACCTAACCAAACCTAACCTAACCTAACCTAACCTAACCTAACGACGGTTGCAAGCGCTTTCACATTAAATATCGCAGTTCCCCACTTTTAATGGTGAAAAACACTGCATCTCAGTAATTGACATTGTTTAATGCGGTTTTACGACGGTTCATATCTTAACCTAACCTAACTTTCGCAGTTGTATCTAAAAACGCTCTATTACACTGTTTTGTTCACAATTACGATATTTGCATAACCTCACAGTTTTTCACCAACTTATTGCAGTACAGAACGCTGTATCTCGCTGAATGACATTGTTCTTTAAGGTTTCACGATGCTTGCATGCGATTTAACGAGAATATCACAATATAGCAGTTTCGCACTTGTAACGGTAGAACACGCAGCATTTGGCTTGTTCATGCCGTTTTGTGTGCTTTCACAACATTTCACCTATCGCAGTTTAATACTCGCTATAAAACAACACTATCTCGTTAGATGACGTCGTTTTTGGTAGTTTCACGACGCTACCTAGCTCAAACTAACCTAACCTAACCTAACCTTCGCACTTCTATCGTTAGAGAACGTTTTACTCGCCACTTTACAATGTTTTCTACAAGATTACGACGGTTTCATGCGCTTTCACATTAGATATCGTAGTTCCCGACTTGTAATGTTGAAAAACACTACATCTCACTAAGTGACATTGTTTAATGCGGTTTTACGACGGTTGATATGTCAACCTAACCTAACATTCGCACTTGTATCTAAAGACGCTCAATTACACTGTTTCGTTCACAATTACGATATTTGCTTGACCTCACAGTTTCTCACCAACTTATTACAGTACAGAACGCTGTATCTCGCTAAATGACATCGTTCTTTAAGGTTTCACGATACTTGCATGCGCTTTACCGAGAATGTCACAACATAGCACTTTCGCACTTGTAACGGTACAACACGCAGTATTTGGCTTGTTCATGCCGTTTTGTGTGCTTTCACAACATTTTACCTATCGCAGTTTCGTACTCGCAATAAAACAACACTATCTCGTTAGACGACGTCGTTTTTGGTGGTTTCACGACGCTACCTAGCTTAAACTAACATAACTCAACCTAACATAACCTTCGCACTTCTATCGTTAGAAAACGTTTTACTCGCTACTTTACATTGCTTTCTACAACATTACGACGGTTTCAAGCGCTTTCACATTAGATATCGCAGTTCCCAACTTGTAAAGGTGAAAAACACTGCATCTCACTAAGTGACATTGTTTATTGCGGTTTTACGACGGTTCATACCTTAACCTAACGTAACCTAACCTAACCCAACCTAACCTAACATAACCTAACCTAACCTAACCTAACGTAACCTAACCTAACCTAACCTAACCTAACCTAACGACGTTTGCAAGCGCTTTCACATTAGATATCGCAGTTCCCGACTTGTAATGGTGAAAAACACTGCATCTCACTAAGTGACATTGATTAATGCGGTTTTACGACGGTTCATATCTTAACCTAACCTAACATTCGCACTTGTATTAAAAAACGCTCTATTACACTGTTTCGTTCACAATTACGATATTTGCATAACCTCACAGTTTTTCACCAACTTATTGCAGTACAGAACGCTGTATCTCGCTAAATGACATTGTTCTTTAAGGTTTCACGATGCTTGCATGCGCTTTAACGAGAATATCACAATATAGCAGTTTCGCACTTGTAACGGTAGAACACGCAGTATTTGGCTTGTTAATGCCGTTTTGTGTGCATTCACAACATTTTACCTATCGCAGTTTAATACTCGCAATAAAACAACACTATCTCGTTAGATGACGTCGTTTTTGGTAGTTTCACGACGCTACCTAGCTTAAACTAACCTAACCTAACCTAACCTTCGCACTTCTATCGTTAGAAAACGTTCTACTCGCAACTTTACAATGTTTTCTACAAGATTACGACGGTTTCATGCGCTTTCACATTAGATATCGTAGTTCCCGACTTGTAATGTTGAAAAACACTACATCTCACTAAGTGACATTGTTTAATGCGGTTTTACGACGGTTGATATGTCAACCTAACCTAACATTCGCACTTGTATCTAAAGACGCTCAATTACACTGTTTCGTTCACAATTACGATATTTGCTTGACCTCACAGTTTCTCACCAACTTATTACAGTACAGAACGCTGTATCTCGCTGACATCGTTCTTTAAGGTTTCACGATACTTGCATGCGCTTTACCGAGAATGTCACAACATAGCAGTTTCGCACTTGTAACGGTACAACACGCAGTATTTGGCTTGTTCATGCCGTTTTGAGTGCTTTCACAACATTTTACCTGTCGCAGTTTCGTACTCGCATTAAAACAACACTATCTCGTTAGATGACGTCGTTTTTGGTGGTTTCACGACGCTACCTAGCTTAAACTAACATAACTCAAACTAACCGGACCTTCGCACTTCTATCGTTAGAAAACGTTTTATTCGCTACTTTACAATGTTTTCTACAAGATTACGACGGTTTCATGCGCTTTCACATTAGATATCGCAGTTCCCGACTTGTAATGGTGAAAAACACAGCATCTCACTAAGTGACATTGTTTAACGCGGTTTTAGCGCGGTTCATACCTTAACCTAACGTAACCTAACCTAACCCAACCTAACCTAACATAACCTAACCTAACCAAACCTAACCTAACGTAACCTAACCTAACCTAACCTAACCTAACCTAACGACGTTTGCAAGTGCTTTCACATTAGATATCGCAGTTCCCAACTTGTAATGGTGAAAAACACTGCATCTCACTAAGTGACATTGTTTAATGCGGTTTTACGACGGTTCATACCTTAACCTAACCTAACATTCGTACTTGTATTGAAAAACGCTCTATTACACTGTTTCGTTCACAATTACGATATTTGCATAACCTCACAGTTTTTCACCAACTTATTGCAGTACAGAACGCTGTATCTCGCTAAATGACATCGTTCTTTAAGGTTTCACGATGCTTGCATGCGCTTTAACGAGAATATCACAATATAGCAGTTTCGCACTTGTAACGGTAGAACACGCAGTATTTGGCTTGTTCATGCCGTTTTGTGTGCATTCACAACATTTTACCTATCGCAGTTTAATACTCGCAATAAAACAACACTATCTCGTTAGATGACGTCGTTTTTGGTAGTTTCACGACGCTACCTAGCTTAAACTAACCTAACCTAACCTAACCTTCGCACTTCTATCGTTAGAAAACGTTTTACTCGCAACTTTACAATGTTTTCTACAAGATTACGACGGTTTCATGCGCTTTCACATTAGATATCGTAGTTCCCGACTTGTAATGTTGAAAAACACTACATCTCACTAAGTGACATTGTATAATGCGGTTTTACGACGGTTCATATGTCAACCTAACCTAACATTCGCACTTGTTTCTAAAGACGCTCAATTACACTGTTTCGTTCACAATTACGATATTTGCTTGACCTCACAGTTTCTCACCAACTTATTACAGTACAGAACGCTGTATCTCGCTAAATGACATCGTTCTTTAAGGTTTCACGATACTTGCATGCGCTTTACCGAGAATGTCACAACATAGCAGTTTCGCACTTGTAACGGTACAACACGCAGTATTTGGCTTGTTCATGCCGTTTTGAGTGCTTTCACAACATTTTACCTGTCGCAGTTTTGTACTCGCATTAAAACAACACTATCTCGTTAGATGACGTCGTTTTTGGTGGTTTCACGACGCTACCTAGCTTAAACTAACATAACTCAAACTAACCGGACCTTCGCACTTCTATCGTTAGAAAACGTTTTATTCGCTACTTTACAATGTTTTCTACAAGATTACGACGGCTTCATGCGCTTTCACATTAGATATCGCAGTTCCCGACTTGTAATGGTGAAAAACACAGCATCTCACTAAGTGACATTGTTTAACGCGGTTTTAGCGCGGTTCATATCTTAACCTAACCTAACCTTACCTAAACCAACCTAACCTAACCTAACCTAACCAACCTTACCTAACATACCCTAACCTAACCAAACCTAACCTAACCAAACCTAACCTAACCTAACCTAACGTAACCTAACCTAACCTAACCTAACCTAACCTAACCTAACCTAACGACGTTTGCAAGTGCTTTCACATTAGATATCGCAGTTCCCGACTTGTAATGGTGAAAAACACTGCATCTCACTAAGTGACAATGATTAATGCGGTTTTACGACGGTTCATATCTTAACCTAACCTAACATGCGCACTTGTATTAAAAAACGCTCTATTACACTGTTTCGTTCACAATTAGGATATTTGCATAACCTCACAGTTTTTCACCAACTTATTGCAGTACAGAACGCTGTATCTCGCTAAATGACATTGTTCTTTAAGGTTTCACGATGCTTGCATGCGCTTTAACGAGAATATCACAATATAGCAGTTTCGCACTTGTAACGGTAGAACACGCAGTATTTGGCTTGTTCATGCCGTTTTGTGTGCTTTCACAACATTTCACCTTTCGCAGTTTAATACTCGCTATAAAACAACACTATCTCGTTAGATGACGTCGTTTTTGGTAGTTTCACGACGCTACCTAGCTTAAACTAACCTAACCTAACCTAACCTTCGCACTTCTATCGTTAGGAAACGTTTTACTCGCCACTTTACAATGTTTTCTACAAAATTACGACGTTTTCATGCGCTTTCACATTCGATATCGTAGTTCCCGACTTGTAATGTTGAAAAACACTACATCTCACTAAGTGACATTGTTTAATGCGGTTTTACGACGGTTGATATGTCAACCTAACCTAACATTCGCACTTGTATCTAAAGACGCTCAATTACACTGTTTCGTTCACAATTACGATATTTGCTTGACCTCACAGTTTCTCACCAACTTATTACAGTACAGAACGCTGTATCTCGCTAAATGACATCGTTCTTTAAGGTTTCACGATACTTGCATGCACTTTACCGAGAATGTCACAACATAGCAGTTTCGCACTTGTAACGGTACAACACGCAGTTTTTGGCTTGTTCATGCCGTTTTGTGTGCTTTCACAACATTTTACCTATCGCAGTTTCGTACTCGCAATAAAACAACACTATCTCGTTAGATGACGTCGTTTTTGGTGGTTTCACGACGCTACATAGCTTAAACTCACAAACCTCAACCTAACATAACCTTCGCACTTCTATCGTTAGAAAACGTTTTACTCGCTACTTTACATTGCTTTCTACAACATTACGACGGTTTCAAGCGCTTTCACATTAGAAATCGCAGTTCCCAACTTGTAAAGGTGAAAAACACTGCATCTCACTAAGTGACATTGTTTATTGCAGTTTTACGACGGTTCATACCTTAACCTAACGTAACCTAACCTAACCTAACCTAACCTAACCTAACCAAACCTAACCTAACCTAACCTAACGTAACCTAACCTAACCTAACCTAACCTAACCTAACGACGTTTGCAAGCGCTTTCACATTAGATATCGCAGTTCCCGACTTGTAATGGTGAAAAACACTGCATCTCACTAAGTGACATTGATTAATGCGGTTTTACGACGGTTCATATCTTAACCTAACCTAACATTTGCACTTGTATTAAAAAACGCTCTATTACACTGTTTCGTTCACAATTACGATATTTGCATAACCTCACAGTTTTTCACCAACTTATTGCAGTACAGAACGCTGTATCTCGCTAAATGACATTGTTCTTTAAGGTTTCACGATGCTTGCATGCGCTTTAACGAGAATATCACAATATAGCAGTTTCGCACTTGTAACGGTAGAACACGCAGTATTTGGCTTGTTAATGCCGTTTTGTGTGCATTCACAACATTTTACCTATCGCAGTTTAATACTCGCAATAAAACAACACTATCTCGTTAAATTACGTCGTTTTTGGTAGTTTCACGACGCTACCTAGCTTAAACTAACCTAACCTAACCTAACCTTCGCACTTCTATCGTTAGAAAACGTTTCACTTGCAACTTTACAATGTTTTCTACAAGATTACGACGGTTTCATGCGCTTTCACTGTAGATATCGTAGTTCCCGACTTGTAATGTTGAAAAACACTACATCTCACTAAGTGACATTGTTTAATGCGGTTTTACGACGGTTGATATGTCAACCTAACCTAACATTCACACTTGTATCTAAAGACGCTCAATTACACTGTTTCGTTCACAATTACGATATTTGCTTGACCTCACAGTTTCTCACCAACTTATTACAGTACAGAACGCTGTATCTCGCTAAATGACATCGTTCTTTAAGGTTTCACGATACTTGCATGCGCTTTACCGAGAATGTCACAACATAGCAGTTTCGCACTTGTAACGGTACAACACGCAGTATTTGGCTTGTTCATGCCGTTTTGAGTGCTTTCACAACATTTTACCTGTCGCAGTTTCGTACTCGCATTAAAACAACACTATCTCGTTAGATGACGTCGTTTTTGGTGGTTTCACGACGCTACCTAGCTTCAACTAACATAACTCAAACTAACCGGACCTTCGCACTTCTATCGTTAGAAAACGTTTTATTCGCTACTTTACAACGTTTTCTACAAGATTACGACGGTTTCATGCGCTTTCACATTAGATATCGCAGTTCCCGACTTGTAATGGTGAAAAACACAGCATCTCACTAAGTGACATTGTTTAACGCGGTTTTAGCGCGGTTCATATCTTAACCTAACCTAACCTTACCTAAACCAACCTAACCTAACCTAACCAAACCTTACCTAACATACCCTAACCTAACCTAACCTAACCTAACCAAACCTAACCTAACCTAACCTAACGTAACCTAACCTAACCTAACCTAACCTAACCTAACCTAACCTAACCTAACGACGTTTGCAAGCGCTTTCACATTAGATATCGCAGTTCCCGACTTGTAATGGTGAAAAACACTGCATCTCACTAAGTGACATTGATTAATGCGGTTTTACGACGGTTCATATCTTAACCTAACCTAACATTCGCACTTGTATTAAAAAACGCTCTATTACACTGTTTCGTTCACAATTAGGATATTTGCATAACCTCACAGTTTTTCACCAACTTATTGCAGTACAGAACGCTGTATCTCGCTAAATGACATTGTTCTTTAAGGTTTCACGATGCTTGCATGCGCTTTAACGAGAATATCACAATATAGCAGTTTCGCACTTGTAACGGTAGAACACGCAGTATTTGGCTTGTTCATGCCGTTTTGTGTGCTTTCACAACATTTCACCTTTCGCAGTTTAATACTCGCTATAAAACAACACTATCTCGTTAGATGACGTCGTTTTTGGTAGTTTCACGACGCTACCTAGCTTAAACTAACCTAACCTAACCTAACCTTCGCACTTCTATCGTTAGAAAACGTTTTACTCGCCACTTTACAATGTTTTCTACAAGATTACGACGGTTTCATGCGCTTTCACATTAGATATCGTAGTTCCCGACTTGTAATGTTGAAAAACACTACATCTCACTAAGTGACATTGTTTAATGCGGTTTTACGACGGTTGATATGTCAACCTAACCTAACATTCGCACTTGTATCTAAAGACGCTAAATTACACTGTTTCGTTCACAATTACGATATTTGCTTGACCTCACAGTTTCTCACCAACTTATTACAGTACAGAACGCTGAATCTCGCTAAATGACACCGTTCTTTAAGGTTTCACGATACTTGCATGCGCTTTACCGAGAATGTCACAACATAGCAGTTTCACACTTGTAACGGTACAACACGCAGTATTTGGCTTGTTCATGCCGTTTTGTGTGCTTTCACAACATTTTACCTATCGCAGTTTCGTACTCGCAATAAAACAACACTATCTCGTTAGATGACGTCGTTTTTGGTGGTTTCACGACGCTACCTAGCTTAAACTAACATAACTCAACCTAACATAACCTTCGCACTTCTATCGTTAGAAAACGTTTTACTCGCTACTTTACATTGCTTTCTACAACATTACGACGGTTTCAAGCGCTTTCACATTAGATATCGCAGTTCCCAACTTGTAAAGGTGAAAAACACTGCATCTCACTAAGTGACATTGTTTGTTGCGGTTTTACGACGGTTCATACCTTAACCTAACGTAACCTAACCTAACCTAACCTAACCTAACCAAACCTAACCTAACCTAACCTAACGTAACCTAACCTAACCTAACCTAACCTAACCTAACGACGTTTGCAAGCGCTTTCACATTAGATATCGCAGTTCCCGACTTGTAATGGTGAAAAACACTGCATCTCACTAAGTGACATTGATTAATGCGGTTTTACGACGGTTCATATCTTAACCTAACCTAACATTCGCACTTGTATTAAAAAACGCTCTATTACACTGTTTCGTTCACAATTACGATATTTGCATAACCTCACAGTTTTTCACCAACTTATTGCAGTACAGAACGCTGTATCTCGCTAAATGACAATGTTCTTTAAGGTTTCACGATGCTTGCATGCGCTTTAACGAGAATATTACAATATAGCAGTTTCGCACTTGTAACGGTAGAACACGCAGTATTTGGCTTGTTCATGCCGTTTTGTGTGCTTTCACAACATTTCACCTTTCGCAGTTTAATACTCGCTATAAAACAACACTATCTCGTTAGATGACGTCGTTTTTGGTAGTTTCACGACGCTACCTAGCTTAAACTAACCTAACCTAACCTAACCTTCGCACTTCTATCGTTAGAAAACGTTTTACTCGCCACTTTACAATGTTTTCTACAAGATTACGACGGTTTCATGCGCTTTCACATTCGATATCGTAGTTCCCGACTTGTAATGTTGAAAAACACTACATCTCACTAAGTGACATTGTTTAATGCGGTTTTACGACGGTTGATATGTCAACCTAACCTAACATTCGCACTTGTATCTAAAGACGCTCAATTACACTGTTTCGTTCACAATTACGATATTTGCTTGACCTCACAGTTTCTCACCAACTTATTACAGTACAAAACGCTGTATCTCGCTAAATGACATCGTTCTTTAAGGTTTCACGATACTTGCATGCGCTTTACCGAGAATGTCACAACATAGCAGTTTCGCACTTGTAACGGTACAACACGCAGTTTTTGGCTTGTTCATGCCGTTTTGTGTGCTTTCACAACATTTTACCTATCGCAGTTTCGTACTCGCAATAAAA
The DNA here is from genome assembly GCF_043290135.1 of Rhipicephalus microplus. Taxonomy (NCBI): domain Eukaryota; kingdom Metazoa; phylum Arthropoda; class Arachnida; order Ixodida; family Ixodidae; genus Rhipicephalus; species Rhipicephalus microplus. Next base: position 1,684,978 of record NW_027464609.1, read on the forward strand.
CAACACTATCTCGTTAGATGACGTCGTTTTTGGTGGTTTCACGACGCTACCTAGCTTAAACTAACATAACTCAACCTAACATAACCTTCGCACTTCTATCGTTAGAAAACGTTTTACTCGCTACTTCACATTGCTTTCTACAACATTACGACGGTTTCAAGCGCTTTCACATTAGAAATCGCAGTTCCCAACTTGTAAAGGTGAAAAACACTGCATCTCACTAAGTGACATTGTTTATTGCAGTTTTACGATGGTTCATACCTTAACCTAACGTAACCTAACCTAACCTAACCTAACCTAACCTAACGTAACCTAACCTAACCTAACCTAACCTAACCTAACGACGTTTGCAAGCGCTTTCACATTAGATATCGCAGTTCCCGACTTGTAATGGTGAAAAACACTGCATCTCACTAAGTGACATTGATTAATGCGGTTTTACGACGGTTCATATCTTAACCTAACCTAACATTTGCACTTGTATTAAAAAACGCTCTATTACACTGTTTCGTTCACAATTACGATATTTGCATAACCTCACAGTTTTTCACCAACTTATTGCAGTACAGAACGCTGTATCTCGCTAAATGACATTGTTCTTTAAGGTTTCACGATGCTTGCATGCGCTTTAACGAGAATATCACAATATAGCAGTTTCGCACTTGTAACGGTAGAACACGCAGTATTTGGCTTGTTAATGCCGTTTTGTGTGCATTCACAACATTTTACCTATCGCAGTTTAATACTCGCAATAAAACAACACTATCTCGTTAGATTACGTCGTTTTTGGTAGTTTCACGACGCTACCTAGCTTAAACTAACCTAACCTAACCTAACCTTCGCACTTCTATCGTTAGAAAACGTTTCACTCGCAACTTTACAATGTTTTCTACAAGATTACGACGGTTTCATGCGCTTTCACTGTAGATATCGTAGTTCCCGACTTGTAATGTTGAAAAACACTACATCTCACTAAGTGACATTGTTTAATGCGGTTTTACGACGGTTGATATGTCAACCTAACCTAACATTCACACTTGTATCTAAAGACGCTCAATTACACTGTTTCGTTCACAATTACGATATTTGCTTGACCTCACAGTTTCTCACCAACTTATTACAGTACAGAACGCTGTATCTCGCTAAATGACATCGTTCTTTAAGGTTTCACGATACTTGCATGCGCTTTACCGAGAATGTCACAACATAGCAGTTTCGCACTTGTAACGGTACAACACGCAGTATTTGGCTTGTTCATGCCGTTTTGAGTGCTTTCACAACATTTTACCTGTCGCAGTTTCGTACTCGCATTAAAACAACACTATCTCGTTAGATGACGTCGTTTTTGGTGGTTTCACGACGCTACCTAGCTTAAACTAACATAACTCAAACTAACCGGACCTTCGCACTTCTATCGTTAGAAAACGTTTTATTCGCTACTTTACAACGTTTTCTACAAGATTACGACGGTTTCATGCGCTTTCACATTAGATATCGCAGTTCCCGACTTGTAATGGTGAAAAACACAGCATCTCACTAAGTGACATTGTTTAATGCGGTTTTAGCGCGGTTCATATCTTAACCTAACCTAACCTTACCTAACCCAACCTAACCTAACCTAACCCGACCAAACCTTACCTAACATACCCTAACCTAACCTAACCTAACCTAACCTAACCAAACCTAACCTAACCTAACCTAACCTAACCTAACCTAACCTAACCTAACGACGTTTGCAAGCGCTTTCACATTAGATATCGCAGTTCCCGACTTGTAATGGTGAAAAACACTGCATCTCACTAAGTGACATTGATTAATGCGGTTTTACGACGGTTCATATCTTAACCTAACCTAACATTCGCACTTGTATTAAAAAACGCTCTATTACACTGTTTCGTTCACAATTAGGATATTTGCATAACCTCACAGTTTTTCACCAACTTATTGCAGTACAGAACGCTGTATCTCGCTAAATGACATTGTTCTTTAAGGTTTCACGATGCTTGCATGCGCTTTAACGAGAATATCACAATATAGCAGTTTCGCACTTGTAACGGTAGAACACGCAGTATTTGGCTTGTTCATGCCGTTTTGTGTGCTTTCACAACATTTCACCTATCGCAGTTTAATACTCGCTATAAAACAACACTATCTCGTTAGATGACGTCGTTTTTGGTAGTTTCACGACGCTACCTAGCTTAAACTAACCTAACCTAACCTAACCTTCGCACTTCTATCGTTAGAAAACGTTTTACTCGCCACTTTACAATGTTTTCTACAAGATTACGACGGTTTCATGCGCTTTCACATTAGATATCGTAGTTCCCGACTTGTAATGTTGAAAAACACTACATCTCACTAAGTGACATTGTTTAATGCGGTTTTACGACGGTTGATATGTCAACCTAACCTAACATTCGCACTTGTATCTAAAGACGCTCAATTACACTGTTTCGTTCACAATTACGATATTTGCTTGACCTCACAGTTTCTCACCAACTTATTACAGTACAGAACGCTGTATCTCGCTAAATGACATCGTTCTTTAAGGTTTCACGATACTTGCATGCGCTTTACCGAGAATGTCACAACATAGCAGTTTCGCACTTGTAACGGTACAACACGCAGTATTTGGCTTGTTCATGCCGTTTTGTGTGCTTTCACAACATTTTACCTATCGCAGTTTCGTACTCGCAATAAAACAACACTATCTCGTTAGATGACGTCGTTTTTGGTGGTTTCACGACGCTACCTAGCTTAAACTAACATAACTCAACCTAACATAACCTTCGCACTTCTATCGTTAGAAAACGTTTTACTCGCTACTTTACATTGCTTTCTACAACATTACGACGGTTTCAAGCGCTTTCACATTAGATATCGCAGTTCCCAACTTGTAAAGGTGAAAAACACTGCATCTCACTAAGTGACATTGTTTATTGCGGTTTTACGACGGTTCATACCTTAACCTAACGTAACCTAACCTAACCTAACCTAACCTAACCAAACCTAACCTAACCTAACCTAACGTAACCTAACCTAACCTAACCTAACCTAACGACGTTTGCAAGCGCTTTCACATTAGATATCGCAGTTCCCGACTTGTAATGGTGAAAAACACTGCATCTCACTAAGTGACATTGATTAATGCGGTTTTACGACGGTTCATATCTTAACCTAACCTAACATTCGCACTTGTATTAAAAAACGCTCTATTACACTGTTTCGTTCACAATTACGATATTTGCATTACCTCACAGTTTTTCACCAACTTATTGCAGTACAGAACGCTGTATCTCGCTAAATGACAATGTTCTTTAAGGTTTCACGATGCTTGCATGCGCTTTAACGAGAATATTACAATATAGCAGTTTCGCACTTGTAACGGTAGAACACGCAGTATTTGGCTTGTTCATGCCGTTTTGTGTGCATTCACAACATTTCACCTATCGCAGTTTAATACTCGCAATAAAACAACACTATCTCGTTAGATGACGTCGTTTTTGGTAGTTTCACGACGCTACCTAGCTTAAGCTAACCTAACCTAACCTAACCTTCACACTTCTATCGTTAGAAAACGTTTTACTCGCAATTTTACAATGTTTTCTACACGATTACGACGGTTTCATGCGCTTTCACATTAGATATCGTAGTTCCCGACTTGTAATGTTGAAAAACACTACATCTCACTAAGTGACATTGTTTAATGCGGTTTTACGACGGTTGATATCTCAACCTAACCTAACATTCGCACTTGTATCTAAATACGCTCAATTACACCGTTTCGTTCACAATTACGATATTTGCTTGACCTCACAGTTTCTCACCAACTTATTACAGTACAGAACGCTGTATCTCGCTAGATGACATCGTTCTTTAAGGTTTCACGATACTTGCATGCGCTTTAACGAGAATATCACAATAAAGCAGTTTCGCACTTGTAACGGCACAAGACGCAGTATCTGGCTAGTTCATGCCATTTTGTGTGCTTTCCCAATATTTCACCTATCGCAGTTTCGTACTCGCAATAAAACAACACTATCTCGTTAGATGACATCGTTTTTGGTGGTTTCACGACGCTACCTAGCTCAAACTAACCGAACCTTCGCACTTCTATCGTTAGAAAACGTTTTATTCGCTACTTTAAAATGTTTTCTACAAGATTACGACGGTTTCATGCGCTTTCACATTAGATATCGCAGTTCCCGACTTGTAATGGTGGAAAACACAGCATCTCACTAAGTGACATTGTTTAATGCGGTTTTAGCGCGGTTCATATCTTAACCTAACCTAACCTTACCTAACCCAACCTAACCTAACCTAACCCGACCAAACCTTACCTAACATACCCTAACCTAACCTAACCTAACCTAACCTAACCAAACCTAACCTAACCTAACCTAACCTAACCTAACCTAACCTAACGACGTTTGCAAGCGCTTTCACATTAGATATCGCAGTTCCCGACTTGTAATGGTGAAAAACACTGCATCTCACTAAGTGACATTTATTAATGCGGTTTTACGACGGTTCATATCTTAACCTAACCTAACATTCGCACTTGTATTAAAAAACGCTCTATTACACTGTTTCGTTCACAATTAGGATATTTGCATAACCTCACAGTTTTTCACCAACTTATTGCAGTACAGAACGCTGTATCTCGCTAAATGACATTGTTCTTTAAGGTTTCACGATGCTTGCATGCGCTTTAACGAGAATATCACAATATAGCAGTTTCGCACTTGTAACGGTAGAACACGCAGTATTTGGCTTGTTCATGCCGTTTTGTGTGCTTTCACAACATTTCACCTATCGCAGTTTAATACTCGCTATAAAACAACACTATCTCGTTAGATGACGTCGTTTTTGGTAGTTTCACGACGCTACCTAGCTTAAACTAACCTAACCTAACCTAACCTTCGCACTTCTATCGTTAGAAAACGTTTTACTCGCCACTTTACAATGTTTTCTACAAGATTACGACGGTTTCATGCGCTTTCACATTAGATATCGTAGTTCCCGACTTGTAATGTTGAAAAACACTACATCTCACTAAGTGACATTGTTTAATGCGGTTTTACGACGGTTGATATGTCAACCTAACCTAACATTCGCACTTGTATCTAAAGACGCTCAATTACACTGTTTCGTTCACAATTACGATATTTGCTTGACCTCACAGTTTCTCACCAACTTATTACAGTACAGAACGCTGTATCTCGCTAAATGACATCGTTCTTTAAGGTTTCACGATACTTGCATGCGCTTTACCGAGAATGTCACAACATAGCAGTTTCGCACTTGTAACGGTACAACACGCAGTATTTGGCTTGTTCATGCCGTTTTGTGTGCTTTCACAACATTTTACCTATCGCAGTTTCGTACTCGCAATAAAACAACACTATCTCGTTAGATGACGTCGTTTTTGGTGGTTTCACGACGCTACCTAGCTTAAACTAACATAACTCAACCTAACATAACCTTCGCACTTCTATCGTTAGAAAACGTTTTACTCGCTACTTTACATTGCTTTCTACAACATTACGACGGTTTCAAGCGCTTTCACATTAGATATCGCAGTTCCCAACTTGTAAAGGTAAAAAACACTGCATCTCACTAAGTGACATTGTTTATTGCGGTTTTACGACGGTTCATACCTTAACCTAACGTAACCTAACCTAACCTAACCTAACCTAACCAAACCTAACCTAACCTAACCTAACGTAACCTAACCTAACCTAACCTAACCTAACGACGTTTGCAAGCGCTTTCACATTAGATATCGCAGTTCCCGACTTGTAATGGTGAAAAACACTGCATCTCACTAAGTGACATTGATTAATGCGGTCTCACGACGGTTCATATCTTAACCTAACCTAACATTCGCACTTGTATTAAAAAACGCTCTATTACACTGTTTCGTTCACAATTACGATATTTGCATAACCTCACAGTTTTTCACCAACTTATTGCAGTACAGAACGCTGTATCTCGCTAAATGACAATGTTCTTTAAGGTTTCACGATGCTTGCATGCGTTTTAACGAGAATATTACAATATAGCAGTTTCGCACTTGTAACGGTAGAACACGCAGTATTTGGCTTGTTCATGCCGTTTTGTGTGCATTCACAACATTTCACCTATCGCAGTTTAATACTCGCAATAAAACAACACTATCTCGTTAAATGACGTCGTTTTTGGTAGTTTCACGACGCTACTTAGCTTAAACTAACCTAACCTAACCTAACCTTCGCACTTCTATCGTTAGAAAACGTTTTACTCGCAATTTTACAATGTTTTCTACACGATTACGACGGTTTCATGCGCTTTCACATTAGATATCGTAGTTCCCGACTTGTAATGTTGAAAAACACTACATCTCACTAAGTGACATTGTTTAATGCGGTTTTACGACGGTTGATATCTCAACCTAACCTAACATTCGCACTTGTATCTAAATGCGCTCAATTACACTGTTTCGTTCACAATTACGATATTTGCTTGACCTCACAGTTTCTCACCAACTTATTACAGTACAGAACGCTGTATCTCGCTAGATGACATCGTTCTTTAAGGTTTCACGATACTTGCATGCGCTTTAACGAGAATATCACAATAAAGCAGTTTCGCACTTGTAACGGCACAAGACGCAGTATCTGGCTAGTTCATGCCATTTTGTGTGCTTTCCCAATATTTCACCTATCGCAGTTTCGTACTCGCAATAAAACAACACTATCTCGTTAGATGACATCGTTTTTGGTGGTTTCACGACGCTACCTAGCTCAAACTAACCGAACCTTCGCACTTCTATCGTTAGAAAACGTTTTATTCGCTACTTTACAATGTTTTCTACAAGATTACGACGGTTTCATGCGCTTTCACATTAGATATCGCAGTTCCCGACTTGTAATGGTGGAAAACACAGCATCTCACTAAGTGACATTGTTTAATGCGGTTTTAGCGCGGTTCATATCTTAACCTAACCTAACCTTACCTAACCCAACCTAACCTAACCTAACCCGACCAAACCTTACCTAACATACCCTAACCTAACCTAACCTAACCTAACCTAACCAAACCTAACCTAACCTAACCTAACCTAACCTAACCTAACGACGTTTGCAAGCGCTTTCACATTAGATATCGCAGTTCCCGACTTGTAATGGTGAAAACACTGCATCTCACTAAGTGACATTGTTTAATGCGGTTTTACGACGGTTCATACCTTAACCTAACCTAACCTAACCTAACCTTACCTAACCTAACCTAACCTAACCTAACCCAACCCAACTTAACGTAACCTAACCTAACCTAACCTAAACTAACCTAACCCAACCTAACCTAACCTAACCTAACCCAACCTAACCCAACCCATCCCAACCTAACCTAACCTAAGCTAACCTAACCTAACCTAACCAAACCTAACCTAACCTAACTTAACCTAACCTAACGTAACCTAACCTAACCTATTCTAACGTAACCTAACCTTACCTGACCTAACCTACCTAACGTAACCTAACCTAACCTAACATAACCTAACGTAACCTAACCTAACCTAACCTAACGTAACCTAACCTACCCTAACCCAACCTAACCCAACCCAACCCAACCCAACAACACCCAACCCAACCTAACCTAACCTAACCTTACCTAACCTAACCAAATTATCCTTACCTTACCTAACCTAACCTAACGTAACCTAACCCAACTTAACCTAACCTAACCTAACCTAACCTAAACTAACCTAACCCAACCTAACCTAACCTAACCTAACCCAACCTAACCCAACCCATCCCAACCTAACCTAACCTAAGCTAACCTAACCTAACCTAACCAAACCTAACCTAACCTAACTTAACCTAACCTAACGTAACCTAACCTAACCTATTCTAACGTAACCTAACCTTACCTGACCTAACCTACCTAACGTAACCTAACCTAACCTAACATAACCTAACGTAACCTAACCTAACCTAACCTAACGTAACCTAACCTACCCTAACCCAACCTAACCCAACCCAACCCAACCCAACAACACCCAACCCAACCTAACCTAACCTAACCTTACCTAACCTAACCAAATTATCCTTACCTTACCTAACCTAACCTAACGTAACCTAACCTAACCTAACCTAACGTAACCTAACCTAACGTAACCTAACCTAACCTAACCTAACCTAACCCAACCTAACCTAACCTAACACAACTCAACCCAACCTAACCTAATCTAACCTAACCTAACCTAACCTAACCTAACCAAACCTAACCTAACCTAACCTAACCTAACCTAACGACGGTTGCAAGCGCTTTCACATTAAATATCGCAGTTCCCCACTTTTAATGGTGAAAAACACTGCATCTCAGTAATTGACATTGTTTAATGCGGTTTTACGACGGTTCATATCTTAACCTAACCTAACATTCGCAGTTGTATCTAAAAACGCTCTATTACACTGTTTTGTTCACAATTACGATATTTGCATAACCTCACAGTTTTTCACCAACTTATTGCAGTACAGAACGCTGTATCTCGCTAAATGACATTGTTCTTTAAGGTTTCACGATGCTTGCATGCGATTTAACGAGAATATCACAATATAGCAGTTTCGCACTTGTAACGGTAGAACACGCAGTATTTGGCTTGTTCATGCCGTTTTGTGTGCTTTCACAACATTTTACCTATCGCAGTTTCGTACTCGCAATAAAACAACACTATCTCGTTAGACGACGTCGTTTTTGGTGGTTTCACGACGCTACCTAGCTTAAACTAACATAACTCAACCTAACATAACCTTCGCACTTCTATCGTTAGAAAACGTTTTACTCGCTACTTTACATTGCTTTCTACAACATTACGACGGTTTCAAGCGCTTTCACATTAGATATCGCAGTTCCAAACTTGTAAAGGTGAAAAACACTGCATCTCACTAAGTGACATTGTTTATTGCGGTTTTACGACGGTTCATACCTTAACCTAATCTAACCTAACCTAACCTTACCTAACCTAACCTAACCTAACCCAACCCAACTTAACCTAACCTAACCTAACCTAAACTAACCTAACCCAACCTAACCTAACCTGACCCAACCTAACCCAACCCAACCCAACCTAACCTAAGCTAACCTAACCTAACCTAACCAAACCTAACCTAACCTAACTTAACCTAACCTAACGTAACCTAACCTAACCTATTCTAATGTAACCTAACCTTACCTGACCTAACCTAACCTAACGTAACCTAACCTAACCTAACATAACCTAACGTAACCTAACCTAACCTAACCTAACGTAACCTAACCTAACCTAACCCAATCTAACCCAACCCAACCCAACACAACAACACCCAACCCAACCTAACCTAACCTAACCTAACCTTACCTAACCTAACCAAATTATCCTTACCTAACCTAACCTAACGTCACGTAACCTAACCTAACCTAACCTAACGTAACCTAACCTAACGACGTTTGCAAGCGCTTTCACATTAGATATCGCAGTTCCCGACTTGTAATGGTGAAAAACACTGCATCTCACTAAGTGACATTGATTAATGCGGTTTTACGACGGTTCATATCTTAACCTAACCTAACATTCGCACTTGTATCTAAAAACGCTCAATTACACTGTTTCGTTCACAATTACGATATTTGCTTGACCTCACAGTTTCTCACCAACTTATTACAGTACAGAACGCTGTATCTCGCTAAATGACATCGTTCTTTAAGGTTTCACGATACTTGCATGCGCTTTACCGAGAATGTCACAACATAGCAGTTTCGCACTTGTAACGGTACAACACGCAGTAGTTGGCTTGTTCATGCCGTTTTGTGTGCTTTCACAACATTTTACCTATCGCAGTTTCGTACTCGCAATAAAACAACACTATCTCGTTAGATGACGTCGTTTTTGGTGGTTTCACGACGCTACCTAGCTTAAACTAACATAACTCAACCTAACATAACCTTCGCACTTCTATCGTTAGAAAACGTTTTACTCGCTACTTTACATTGCTTTCTACAACATTACGACGGTTTCAAGCGCTTTCACATTAGATATCGCAGTTCCCAACTTGTAAAGGTGAAAAACACTGCATCTCACTAAGTGACATTGTTTATTGCGGTTTTACGACGGTTCATACCTTAACCTAACGTAACCTAACCTAACCTAACCTAACCTAACCAAACCTAACCTAACCTAACCTAACGTAACCTAACCTAACCTAACCTAACCTAACCTAACGACGTTTGCAAGCGCTTTCACATTAGATATCGCAGTTCCCGACTTGTAATGGTGAAAAACACTGCATCTCACTAAGTGACATTGATTAATGCGGTCTCACGACGGTTCATATCTTAACCTAACCTAACATTCGCACTTGTATTAAAAAACGCTCTATTACACTGTTTCGTTCACAATTACGATATTTGCATAACCTCACAGTTTTTCACCAACTTATTGCAGTACAGAACGCTGTATCTCGCTAAATGACAATGTTCTTTAAGGTTTCACGATGCTTGCATGCGTTTTAACGAGAATATTACAATATAGCAGTTTCGCACTTGTAACGGTAGAACACGCAGTATTTGGCTTGTTCATGCCGTTTTGTGTGCATTCACAACATTTCACCTATCGCAGTTTAATACTCGCAATAAAACAACACTATCTCGTTAAATGACGTCGTTTTTGGTAGTTTCACGACGCTACTTAGCTTAAACTAACCTAACCTAACCTAACCTTCGCACTTCTATCGTTAGAAAACGTTTTACTCGCAATTTTACAATGTTTTCTACACGATTACGACGGTTTCATGCGCTTTCACATTAGATATCGTAGTTCCCGACTTGTAATGTTGAAAAACACTACATCTCACTAAGTGACATTGTTTAATGCGGTTTTACGACGGTTGATATCTCAACCTAACCTAACATTCGCACTTGTATCTAAATGCGCTCAATTACACTGTTTCGTTCACAATTACGATATTTGCTTGACCTCACAGTTTCTCACCAACTTATTACAGTACAGAACGCTGTATCTCGCTAGATGACATCGTTCTTTAAGGTTTCACGATACTTGCATGCGCTTTAACGAGAATATCACAATAAAGCAGTTTCGCACTTGTAACGGCACAAGACGCAGTATCTGGCTAGTTCATGCCATTTTGTGTGCTTTCCCAATATTTCACCTATCGCAGTTTCGTACTCGCAATAAAACAACACTATCTCGTTAGATGACATCGTTTTTGGTGGTTTCACGACGCTACCTAGCTCAAACTAACCGAACCTTCGCACTTCTATCGTTAGAAAACGTTTTATTCGCTACTTTACAATGTTTTCTACAAGATTACGACGGTTTCATGCGCTTTCACATTAGATATCGCAGTTCCCGACTTGTAATGGTGGAAAACACAGCATCTCACTAAGTGACATTGTTTAATGCGGTTTTAGCGCGGTTCATATCTTAACCTAACCTAACCTTACCTAACCCAACCTAACCTAACCTAACCCGACCAAACCTTACCTAACATACCCTAACCTAACCTAACCTAACCTAACCTAACCAAACCTAACCTAACCTAACCTAACCTAACCTAACCTAACCTAACGACGTTTGCAAGCGCTTTCACATTAGATATCGCAGTTCCCGACTTGTAATGGTGAAAACACTGCATCTCACTAAGTGACATTGTTTAATGCGGTTTTACGACGGTTCATACCTTAACCTAACCTAACCTAACCTAACCTTACCTAACCTAACCTAACCTAACCTAACCCAACCCAACTTAACCTAACCTAACCTAACCTAACCTAAACTAACCTAACCCAACCTAACCTAACCTAACCTAACCCAACCTAACCCAACCCATCCCAACCTAACCTAACCTAAGCTAACCTAACCTAACCTAACCAAACCTAACCTAACCTAACTTAACCTAACCTAACGTAACCTAACCTAACCTATTCTAACGTAACCTAACCTTACCTGACCTAACCTACCTAACGTAACCTAACCTAACCTAACATAACCTAACGTAACCTAACCTAACCTAACCTAACGTAACCTAACCTACCCTAACCCAACCTAACCCAACCCAACCCAACCCAACAACACCCAACCCAACCTAACCTAACCTAACCTTACCTAACCTAACCAAATTATCCTTACCTTACCTAACCTAACCTAACGTAACCTAACCTAACCTAACCTAACGTAACCTAACCTAACGTAACCTAACCTAACCTAACCTAACCTAACCCAACCTAACCTAACCTAACACAACTCAACCCAACCTAACCTAATCTAACCTAACCTAACCTAACCTAACCTAACCAAACCTAACCTAACCTAACCTAACCTAACCTAACGACGGTTGCAAGCGCTTTCACATTAAATATCGCAGTTCCCCACTTTTAATGGTGAAAAACACTGCATCTCAGTAATTGACATTGTTTAATGCGGTTTTACGACGGTTCATATCTTAACCTAACCTAACATTCGCAGTTGTATCTAAAAACGCTCTATTACACTGTTTTGTTCACAATTACGATATTTGCATAACCTCACAGTTTTTCACCAACTTATTGCAGTACAGAACGCTGTATCTCGCTAAATGACATTGTTCTTTAAGGTTTCACGATGCTTGCATGCGATTTAACGAGAATATCACAATATAGCAGTTTCGCACTTGTAACGGTAGAACACGCAGTATTTGGCTTGTTCATGCCGTTTTGTGTGCTTTCACAACATTTTACCTATCGCAGTTTCGTACTCGCAATAAAACAACACTATCTCGTTAGACGACGTCGTTTTTGGTGGTTTCACGACGCTACCTAGCTTAAACTAACATAACTCAACCTAACATAACCTTCGCACTTCTATCGTTAGAAAACGTTTTACTCGCTACTTTACATTGCTTTCTACAACATTACGACGGTTTCAAGCGCTTTCACATTAGATATCGCAGTTCCAAACTTGTAAAGGTGAAAAACACTGCATCTCACTAAGTGACATTGTTTATTGCGGTTTTACGACGGTTCATACCTTAACCTAACCTAACCTAACCTAACCTTACCTAACCTAACCTAACCTAACCCAACCCAACTTAACCTAACCTAACCTAACCTAAACTAACCTAACCCAACCTAACCTAACCTGACCCAACCTAACCCAACCCAACCCAACCTAACCTAAGCTAACCTAACCTAACCTAACCAAACCTAACCTAACCTAACTTAACCTAACCTAACGTAACCTAACCTAACCTATTCTAATGTAACCTAACCTTACCTGACCTAACCTAACCTAACGTAACCTAACCTAACCTAACATAACCTAACGTAACCTAACCTAACCTAACCTAACGTAACCTAACCTAACCTAACCCAATCTAACCCAACCCAACCCAACACAACAACACCCAACCCAACCTAACCTAACCTAACCTAACCTTACCTAACCTAACCAAATTATCCTTACCTAACCTAACCTAACGTCACGTAACCTAACCTAACCTAACCTAACGTAACCTAACCTAACGACGTTTGCAAGCGCTTTCACATTAGATATCGCAGTTCCCGACTTGTAATGGTGAAAAACACTGCATCTCACTAAGTGACATTGATTAATGCGGTTTTACGACGGTTCATATCTTAACCTAACCTAACATTCGCACTTGTATCTAAAAACGCTCTATTACACTGTTTTGTTCACAATTACGATATTTGCATCACCTCACAGTTTCTCACCAACTTATTACAGTACAGAACGCTGTATCTCGCTAGATGACATCGTTCTTTAAGGTTTCACGATACTTGCATGCGCTTTAACGAGAATATCACAATAAAGCAGTTTCGCACTTGTAACAGCACAAGACGCAGTATCTGGCTAGTTCATGCCATTTTGTGTGCTTTCCCAATATTTCACCTATCGCAGTTTCGTACTCGCAATAAAACAACACTATCTCGTTAGATGACATCGTTTTTGGTGGTTTCACGACGCTACCTAGCTCAAACTAACCGAACCTTCGCACTTCTATCGTTAGAAAACGTTTTATTCGCTACTTTACAATGTTTTCTACAAGATTACGACGGTTTCATGCGCTTTCACATTAGATATCGCAGTTCCCGACTTGTAATGGTGGAAAACACAGCATCTCACTAAGTGACATTGTTTAATGCGGTTTTAGCGCGGTTCATATCTTAACCTAACCTAACCTTACCTAACCCAACCTAACCTAACCTAACCCGACCAAACCTTACCTAACATACCCTAACCTAACCTAACCTAACCTAACCTAACCTAACCTAACGACGTTTGCAAGCGCTTTCACATTAGATATCGCAGTTCCCGACTTGTAATGGTGAAAACACTGCATCTCACTAAGTGACATTGTTTAATGCGGTTTTACGACGGTTCATACCTTAACCTAACCTAACCTAACCTAACCTTACCTAACCTAACCTAACCTAACCCAACCCAACTTAACCTAACCTAACCTAACCTAACCTAAACTAACCTAACCCAACCTAACCTAACCTAACCTAACCCAACCTAACCCAACCCATCCCAACCTAACCTAACCTAAGCTAACCTAACCTAACCTAACCAAACCTAACCTAACCTAACTTAACCTAACCTAACGTAACCTAACCTAACCTATTCTAACGTAACCTAACCTTACCTGACCTAACCTAACCTAACGTAACCTAACCTAACCTAACATAACCTAACGTAACCTAACCTAACCTAACCTAACGTAACCTAACCTACCCTAACCCAACCTAACCCAACCCAACCCAACCCAACAACACCCAACCCAACCTAACCTAACCTAACCTAACCTTACCTAACCTAACCAAATTATCCTTACCTTACCTAACCTAACCTAACGTAACCTAACCTAACCTAACCTAACGTAACCTAACCTAACGTAACCTAACCTAACCTAACCTAACCTAACCCAACCTAACCTAACCTAACACAACTCAACCCAACCTAACCTAATCTAACCTAACCTAACCTAACCTAACCTAACCAAACCTAACCTAACCTAACCTAACCTAACGACGGTTGCAAGCGCTTTCACATTAAATATCGCAGTTCCCCACTTTTAATGGTGAAAAACACTGCATCTCAGTAATTGACATTGTTTAATGCGGTTTTACGACGGTTCATATCTTAACCTAACCTAACATTCGCAGTTGTATCTAAAAACGCTCTATTACACTGTTTTGTTCACAATTACGATATTTGCATAACCTCACAGTTTTTCACCAACTTATTGCAGTACAGAACGCTGTATCTCGCTAAATGACATTGTTCTTTAAGGTTTCACGATGCTTGCATGCGATTTAACGAGAATATCACAATATAGCAGTTTCGCACTTGTAACGGTAGAACACGCAGTATTTGGCTTGTTCATGCCGTTTTGTGTGCTTTCACAACATTTTACCTATCGCAGTTTCGTACTCGCAATAAAACAACACTATCTCGTTAGATGACGTCGTTTTTGGTGGTTTCACGACGCTACCTAGCTTAAACTAACATAACTCAACCTAACATAACCTTCGCACTTCTATCGTTAGAAAACGTTTTACTCGCTACTTTACATTGCTTTCTACAACATTACGACGGTTTCAAGCGCTTTCACATTAGATATCGCAGTTCCCAACTTGTAAAGGTGAAAAACACTGCATCTCACTAAGTGACATTGTTTATTGCGGTTTTACGACGGTTCATACCTTAACCTAACGTAACCTAACCTAACCTAACCTAACCTAACCAAACCTAACCTAACCTAACCTAACGTAACCTAACCTAACCTAACCTAACCTAACCTAACGACGTTTGCAAGCGCTTTCACATTAGATATCGCAGTTCCCGACTTGTAATGGTGAAAAACACTGCATCTCACTAAGTGACATTGATTAATGCGGTTTTACGACGGTTCATATCTTAACCTAACCTAACATTCGCACTTGTATTAAAAAACGCTCTATTACACTGTTTCGTTCACAATTACGATATTTGCATTACCTCACAGTTTTTCACCAACTTATTGCAGTACAGAACGCTGTATCTCGCTAAATGACAATGTTCTTTAAGGTTTCACGATGCTTGCATGCGCGTTAACGAGAATATTACAATATAGCAGTTTCGCACTTGTAACGGTAGAACACGCAGTATTTGGCTTGTTCATGCCGTTTTGTGTGCATTCACAACATTTCACCTATCGCAGTTTAATACTCGCAATAAAACAACACTATCTCGTTAGATGACGTCGTTTTTGGTAGTTTCACGACGCTACCTAGCTTAAGCTAACCTAACCTAACCTAACCTTCACACTTCTATCGTTAGAAAACGTTTTACTCGCAATTTTACAATGTTTTCTACACGATTACGACGGTTTCATGCGCTTTCACATTAGATATCGTAGTTCCCGACTTGTAATGTTGAAAAACACTACATCTCACTAAGTGACATTGTTTAATGCGGTTTTACGACGGTTGATATCTCAACCTAACCTAACATTCGCACTTGTATCTAAATACGCTCAATTACACTGTTTCGTTCACAATTACGATATTTGCTTGACCTCACAGTTTCTCACCAACTTATTACAGTACAGAACGCTGTATCTCGCTAGATGACATCGTTCTTTAAGGTTTCACGATACTTGCATGCGCTTTAACGAGAATATCACAATAAAGCAGTTTCGCACTTGTAACGGCACAAGACGCAGTATCTGGCTAGTTCATGCCATTTTGTGTGCTTTCCCAATATTTCACCTATCGCAGTTTCGTACTCGCAATAAAACAACACTATCTCGTTAGATGACATCGTTTTTGGTGGTTTCACGACGCTACCTAGCTCAAACTAACCGAACCTTCGCACTTCTATCGTTAGAAAACGTTTTATTCGCTACTTTAAAATGTTTTCTACAAGATTACGACGGTTTCATGCGCTTTCACATTAGATATCGCAGTTCCCGACTTGTAATGGTGGAAAACACAGCATCTCACTAAGTGACATTGTTTAATGCGGTTTTAGCGCGGTTCATATCTTAACCTAACCTAACCTTACCTAACCCAACCTAACCTAACCTAACCCGACCAAACCTTACCTAACATACCCTAACCTAACCTAACCTAACCTAACCTAACCAAACCTAACCTAACCTAACCTAACCTAACCTAACCTAACCTAACGACGTTTGCAAGCGCTTTCACATTAGATATCGCAGTTCCCGACTTGTAATGGTGAAAAACACTGCATCTCACTAAGTGACATTTATTAATGCGGTTTTACGACGGTTCATATCTTAACCTAACCTAACATTCGCACTTGTATTAAAAAACGCTCTATTACACTGTTTCGTTCACAATTAGGATATTTGCATAACCTCACAGTTTTTCACCAACTTATTGCAGTACAGAACGCTGTATCTCGCTAAATGACATTGTTCTTTAAGGTTTCACGATGCTTGCATGCGCTTTAACGAGAATATCACAATATAGCAGTTTCGCACTTGTAACGGTAGAACACGCAGTATTTGGCTTGTTCATGCCGTTTTGTGTGCTTTCACAACATTTCACCTATCGCAGTTTAATACTCGCTATAAAACAACACTATCTCGTTAGATGACGTCGTTTTTGGTAGTTTCACGACGCTACCTAGCTTAAACTAACCTAACCTAACCTAACCTTCGCACTTCTATCGTTAGAAAACGTTTTACTCGCCACTTTACAATGTTTTCTACAAGATTACGACGGTTTCATGCGCTTTCACATTAGATATCGTAGTTCCCGACTTGTAATGTTGAAAAACACTACATCTCACTAAGTGACATTGTTTAATGCGGTTTTACGACGGTTGATATGTCAACCTAACCTAACATTCGCACTTGTATCTAAAGACGCTCAATTACACTGTTTCGTTCACAATTACGATATTTGCTTGACCTCACAGTTTCTCACCAACTTATTACAGTACAGAACGCTGTATCTCGCTAAATGACATCGTTCTTTAAGGTTTCACGATACTTGCATGCGCTTTACCGAGAATGTCACAACATAGCAGTTTCGCACTTGTAACGGTACAACACGCAGTATTTGGCTTGTTCATGCCGTTTTGTGTGCTTTCACAACATTTTACCTATCGCAGTTTCGTACTCGCAATAAAACAACACTATCTCGTTAGATGACGTCGTTTTTGGTGGTTTCACGACGCTACCTAGCTTAAACTAACATAACTCAACCTAACATAACCTTCGCACTTCTATCGTTAGAAAACGTTTTACTCGCTACTTTACATTGCTTTCTACAACATTACGACGGTTTCAAGCGCTTTCACATTAGATATCGCAGTTCCCAACTTGTAAAGGTGAAAAACACTGCATCTCACTAAGTGACATTGTTTATTGCGGTTTTACGACGGTTCATACCTTAACCTAACGTAACCTAACCTAACCTAACCTAACCTAACCAAACCTAACCTAACCTAACCTAACGTAACCTAACCTAACCTAACCTAACCTAACCTAACGACGTTTGCAAGCGCTTTCACATTAGATATCGCAGTTCCCGACTTGTAATGGTGAAAAACACTGCATCTCACTAAGTGACATTGATTAATGCGGTCTCACGACGGTTCATATCTTAACCTAACCTAACATTCGCACTTGTATTAAAAAACGCTCTATTACACTGTTTCGTTCACAATTACGATATTTGAATAACCTCACAGTTTTTCACCAACTTATTGCAGTACAGAACGC
Source organism: Rhipicephalus microplus (assembly GCF_043290135.1). Lineage (NCBI taxonomy): Eukaryota > Metazoa > Arthropoda > Arachnida > Ixodida > Ixodidae > Rhipicephalus > Rhipicephalus microplus. The sequence continues at coordinate 1,703,757 of NW_027464609.1, forward strand.
TGTATCTTGCTAAATGACAATGTTCTTTAAGGTTTCACGATGCTTGCATGCGCTTTAACGAGAATATTACAATATAGCAGTTTCGCACTTGTAACGGTAGAACACGCAGTATTTGGCTTGTTCATGCCGTTTTGTGTGCATTCACAACATTTCACCTATCGCAGTTTAATACTCGCAATAAAACAACACTATCTCGTTAGATGACGTCGTTTTTGGTAGTTTCACGACGCTACCTAGCTTAAACTAACCTAACCTAACCTAACCTTTGCACTTCTATCGTTAGAAAACGTTTTACTTGCAATTTTACAATGTTTTCTACACGATTACGACGGTTTCATGCGCTTTCACATTAGATATCGTAGTTCCCGACTTGTAATGTTGAAAAACACTACATCTCACTAAGTGACATTGTTTAATGCGGTTTTACGACGGTTGATATCTCAACCTAACCTAACATTCGCACTTGTATCTAAATACGCTCAATTACACTGTTTCGTTCACAATTACGATATTTGCTTGACTTTACAGTTTCTCACCAACTTATTACAGTACAGAACGCTGTATCTCGCTAGATGACATCGTTCTTTAAGGTTTCACGATACTTGCATGCGCTTTAACGAGAATATCACAATAAAGCTGTTTCGCACTTGTAACGGCACAAGACGCAGTATCTGGCTAGTTCATGCCATTTTGTGTGCTTTCCCAATATTTCACCTATCGCAGTTTCGTACTCGCAATAAAACAACACTATCTCGTTAGATGACATCGTTTTTGGTGGTTTCACGACGCTACCTAGCTCAAACTAACCGAACCTTCGCACTTCTATCGTTAGAAAACGTTTTATTCGCTACTTTACAATGTTTTCTACAAGATTACGACGGTTTCATGCGCTTTCACATTAGATATCGCAGTTCCCGACTTGTAATGGTGGAAAACACAGCATCTCACTAAGTGACATTGTTTAATGCGGTTTTAGCGCGGTTCATATCTTAACCTAACCTAACCTTACCTAACCCAACCTAACCTAACCTAACCCGACCAAACCTTACCTAACATACCCTAACCTAACCTAACCTAACCTAACCTAACCAAACCTAACCTAACCTAACCTAACCTAACCTAACCTAACCTAACGACGTTTGCAAGCGCTTTCACATTAGATATCGCAGTTTCCGACTTGTAATGGTGAAAACACTGCATCTCACTAAGTGACATTGTTTAATGCGGTTTTACGACGGTTCATACCTTAACCTAACCTAACCTAACCTAACCTAACCTTACCTAACCTAACCTAACCTAACCCAACCCAACTTAACCTAACCTAACCTAACCTAACCTAAACTAACCTAACCCAACCTAACCTAACCTAACCTAACCCAACCTAACCCAACCCATCCCAACCTAACCTAACCTAAGCGAACCTAACCTAACCTAACCAAACCTAACCTAACCTAACTTAACCTAACCTAACGTAACCTTACCTAACCTATTCTAACGTAACCTAACCTTACCTGACCTAACCTAACCTAACGTAACCTAACCTAACCTAACATAACCTAACGTAACCTAACCTAACCTAACCTAACGTAACCTAACCTAACCTAACCCAACCTAACCCAACCCAACCCAACCCAACAACACCCAACCCAACCTAACCTAACCTAACCTAACCTTACCTAACCTAACCAAATTATCCTTACCTTACCTAACCTAACCTAACGTAACCTAACCTAACCTAACCTAACGTAACCTAACCTAACGTAACCTAACCTAACCTAACCTAACCTAACCCAACCTAACCTAACCTAACCTAACACAACTCAACCCAACCTAACCTAATCTAACCTAACCTAACCTAACCTAACCTAACCAAACCTAACCTAACCTAACCTAACCTAACCTAACCTAACCTAACGACGGTTGCAAGCGCTTTCACATTAAATATCGCAGTTCCCCACTTTTAATGGTGAAAAACACTGCATCTCAGTAATTGACATTGTTTAATGCGGTTTTACGACGGTTGATATGTCAACCTAACCTAACATGCGCACTTGTATCTAAAGACGCTCAATTACACTGTTTCGTTCACAATTACGATATTTGCTTGACCTCACAGTTTCTCACCAACTTATTACAGTACAGAACGCTGTATCTCGCTAAATGACATCGTTCTTTAAGGTTTCACGATACTTGCATGCGCTTTACCGAGAATGTCACAACATAGCACTTTCGCACTTGTTACGGTACAACACGCAGTATTTGGCTTGTTCATGCCGTTTTGTGTGCTTTCACAACATTTTACCTATCGCAGTTTCGTACTCGCAATAAAACAACACTATCTCGTTAGATGACATCGTTTTTGGTGGTTTCACGACGCTACCTAGCTCAAACTAACCGAACCTTCGCACTTCTATCGTTAGAAAACGTTTTATTCTGTACTTTACAATGTTTTCTACAAGATTACGACGGTTTCATGCGCTTTCACATTAGATATCGCAGTTCCCGACTTGTAATGGTGGAAAACACAGCATCTCAATAAGTGACATTGTTTAATGCGGTTTTAGCGCGGTTCATATCTTAACCTAACCTAACCTTACCTAACCCAACCTAACCTAACCTAACCCGACCAAACCTTACCTAACATACCCTAACCTAACCTAACCTAACCTAACCTAACCAAACCTAACCTAACCTAACCTAACCTAACCTAACCTAACCTAACCTAACGACGTTTGCAAGCGCTTTCACATTAGATATCGCAGTTCCCGACTTGTAATGGTGAAAAACACTGCATCTCACTAAGTGACCTTGATTAATGCGGTTTTACGACGGTTCATATCTTAACCTAACCTAACATTCGCACTTGTATTAAAAAACGCTCTATTACACTGTTTCGTTCACAATTACGATATTTGCATAACCTCACAGTTTTTCACCAACTTATTGCAGTACAGAACGCTGTATCTCGCTAAATGACAATGTTCTTTAAGGTTTCACGATGCTTGCATGCGTTTTAACGAGAATATTACAATATAGCAGTTTCGCACTTGTAACGGTAGAACACGCAGTATTTGGCTTGTTCATGCCGTTTTGTGTGCATTCACAACATTTCACCTATCGCAGTTTAATACTCGCAATAAAACAACACTATCTCGTTAAATGACGTCGTTTTTGGTAGTTTCACGACGCTACTTAGCTTAAACTAACCTAACCTAACCTAACCTTCGCACTTCTATCGTTAGAAAACGTTTTACTCGCAATTTTACAATGTTTTCTACACGATTACGACGGTTTCATGCGCTTTCACATTAGATATCGTAGTTCCCGACTTGTAATGTTGAAAAACACTACATCTCACTAAGTGACATTGTTTAATGCGGTTTTACGACGGTTGATATCTCAACCTAACCTAACATTCGCACTTGTATCTAAATGCGCTCAATTACACTGTTTCGTTCACAATTACGATATTTGCTTGACCTCACAGTTTCTCACCAACTTATTACAGTACAGAACGCTGTATCTCGCTAGATGACATCGTTCTTTAAGGTTTCACGATACTTGCATGCGCTTTAACGAGAATATCACAATAAAGCAGTTTCGCACTTGTAACGGCACAAGACGCAGTATCTGGCTAGTTCATGCCATTTTGTGTGCTTTCCCAATATTTCACCTATCGCAGTTTCGTACTCGCAATAAAACAACACTATCTCGTTAGATGACATCGTTTTTGGTGGTTTCACGACGCTACCTAGCTCAAACTAACCGAACCTTCGCACTTCTATCGTTAGAAAACGTTTTATTCGCTACTTTACAATGTTTTCTACAAGATTACGACGGTTTCATGCGCTTTCACATTAGATATCGCAGTTCCCGACTTGTAATGGTGGAAAACACAGCATCTCACTAAGTGACATTGTTTAATGCGGTTTTAGCGCGGTTCATATCTTAACCTAACCTAACCTTACCTAACCCAACCTAACCTAACCTAACCCGACCAAACCTTACCTAACATACCCTAACCTAACCTAACCTAACCTAACCTAACCAAACCTAACCTAACCTAACCTAACCTAACCTAACCTAACCTAACGACGTTTGCAAGCGCTTTCACATTAGATATCGCAGTTCCCGACTTGTAATGGTGAAAACACTGCATCTCACTAAGTGACATTGTTTAATGCGGTTTTACGACGGTTCATACCTTAACCTAACCTAACCTAACCTAACCTTACCTAACCTAACCTAACCTAACCTAACCCAACCCAACTTAACCTAACCTAACCTAACCTAACCTAAACTAACCTAACCCAACCTAACCTAACCTAACCTAACCCAACCTAACCCAACCCATCCCAACCTAACCTAACCTAAGCTAACCTAACCTAACCTAACCAAACCTAACCTAACCTAACTTAACCTAACCTAACGTAACCTAACCTAACCTATTCTAACGTAACCTAACCTTACCTGACCTAACCTAACCTAACGTAACCTAACCTAACCTAACATAACCTAACGTAACCTAACCTAACCTAACCTAACGTAACCTAACCTACCCTAACCCAACCTAACCCAACCCAACCCAACCCAACAACACCCAACCCAACCTAACCTAACCTAACCTTACCTAACCTAACCAAATTATCCTTACCTTACCTAACCTAACCTAACGTAACCTAACCTAACCTAACCTAACGTAACCTAACCTAACGTAACCTAACCTAACCTAACCTAACCTAACCCAACCTAACCTAACCTAACACAACTCAACCCAACCTAACCTAATCTAACCTAACCTAACCTAACCTAACCTAACCAAACCTAACCTAACCTAACCTAACCTAACCTAACGACGGTTGCAAGCGCTTTCACATTAAATATCGCAGTTCCCCACTTTTAATGGTGAAAAACACTGCATCTCAGTAATTGACATTGTTTAATGCGGTTTTACGACGGTTCATATCTTAACCTAACCTAACATTCGCAGTTGTATCTAAAAACGCTCTATTACACTGTTTTGTTCACAATTACGATATTTGCATAACCTCACAGTTTTTCACCAACTTATTGCAGTACAGAACGCTGTATCTCGCTAAATGACATTGTTCTTTAAGGTTTCACGATGCTTGCATGCGATTTAACGAGAATATCACAATATAGCAGTTTCGCACTTGTAACGGTAGAACACGCAGTATTTGGCTTGTTCATGCCGTTTTGTGTGCTTTCACAACATTTTACCTATCGCAGTTTCGTACTCGCAATAAAACAACACTATCTCGTTAGACGACGTCGTTTTTGGTGGTTTCACGACGCTACCTAGCTTAAACTAACATAACTCAACCTAACATAACCTTCGCACTTCTATCGTTAGAAAACGTTTTACTCGCTACTTTACATTGCTTTCTACAACATTACGACGGTTTCAAGCGCTTTCACATTAGATATCGCAGTTCCAAACTTGTAAAGGTGAAAAACACTGCATCTCACTAAGTGACATTGTTTATTGCGGTTTTACGACGGTTCATACCTTAACCTAACCTAACCTAACCTAACCTTACCTAACCTAACCTAACCTAACCCAACCCAACTTAACCTAACCTAACCTAACCTAAACTAACCTAACCCAACCTAACCTAACCTGACCCAACCTAACCCAACCCAACCCAACCTAACCTAAGCTAACCTAACCTAACCTAACCAAACCTAACCTAACCTAACTTAACCTAACCTAACGTAACCTAACCTAACCTATTCTAATGTAACCTAACCTTACCTGACCTAACCTAACCTAACGTAACCTAACCTAACCTAACATAACCTAACGTAACCTAACCTAACCTAACCTAACGTAACCTAACCTAACCTAACCCAATCTAACCCAACCCAACCCAACACAACAACACCCAACCCAACCTAACCTAACCTAACCTAACCTTACCTAACCTAACCAAATTATCCTTACCTAACCTAACCTAACGTCACGTAACCTAACCTAACCTAACCTAACGTAACCTAACCTAACGACGTTTGCAAGCGCTTTCACATTAGATATCGCAGTTCCCGACTTGTAATGGTGAAAAACACTGCATCTCACTAAGTGACATTGATTAATGCGGTTTTACGACGGTTCATATCTTAACCTAACCTAACATTCGCACTTGTATCTAAAAACGCTCTATTACACTGTTTTGTTCACAATTACGATATTTGCATAACCTCACAGTTTCTCACCAACTTATTACAGTACAGAACGCTGTATCTCGCTAGATGACATCGTTCTTTAAGGTTTCACGATACTTGCATGCGCTTTAACGAGAATATCACAATAAAGCAGTTTCGCACTTGTAACAGCACAAGACGCAGTATCTGGCTAGTTCATGCCATTTTGTGTGCTTTCCCAATATTTCACCTATCGCAGTTTCGTACTCGCAATAAAACAACACTATCTCGTTAGATGACATCGTTTTTGGTGGTTTCACGACGCTACCTAGCTCAAACTAACCGAACCTTCGCACTTCTATCGTTAGAAAACGTTTTATTCGCTACTTTACAATGTTTTCTACAAGATTACGACGGTTTCATGCGCTTTCACATTAGATATCGCAGTTCCCGACTTGTAATGGTGGAAAACACAGCATCTCACTAAGTGACATTGTTTAATGCGGTTTTAGCGCGGTTCATATCTTAACCTAACCTAACCTTACCTAACCCAACCTAACCTAACCTAACCCGACCAAACCTTACCTAACATACCCTAACCTAACCTAACCTAACCTAACCAAACCTAACCTAACCTAACCTAACCTAACCTAACCTAACCTAACGACGTTTGCAAGCGCTTTCACATTAGATATCGCAGTTCCCGACTTGTAATGGTGAAAACACTGCATCTCACTAAGTGACATTGTTTAATGCGGTTTTACGACGGTTCATACCTTAACCTAACCTAACCTAACCTAACCTTACCTAACCTAACCTAACCTAACCCAACCCAACTTAACCTAACCTAACCTAACCTAACCTAAACTAACCTAACCCAACCTAACCTAACCTAACCTAACCCAACCTAACCCAACCCATCCCAACCTAACCTAACCTAAGCTAACCTAACCTAACCTAACCAAACCTAACCTAACCTAACTTAACCTAACCTAACGTAACCTAACCTAACCTATTCTAACGTAACCTAACCTTACCTGACCTAACCTAACCTAACGTAACCTAACCTAACCTAACATAACCTAACGTAACCTAACCTAACCTAACCTAACGTAACCTAACCTACCCTAACCCAACCTAACCCAACCCAACCCAACCCAACAACACCCAACCCAACCTAACCTAACCTAACCTAACCTTACCTAACCTAACCAAATTATCCTTACCTTACCTAACCTAACCTAACGTAACCTAACCTAACCTAACCTAACGTAACCTAACCTAGGGTTTTAGCAGCGCGAGAAAAGCACAAAAGACAAGAAAGGGACGAGACAAGCACTGACTTCCAACTAAAATTTTATTGACGGGAAGACCGTTAATATGCAATGGAGCACAAAGAGTGAAAAAAATGACGTAATTTTAAGATACAAATTATCAACTAACGCCATGCCTGCTGCGCCTACCCTCGCATCTCAAGAAACATATCTCTTTATCTGAAAGGGCAACTGAAGGCTTGCTTACACATGCGCTGCTTTCAAGCTCCATTTGAGCAGCCTCATAAATTATACGCACGTTTTCCTCTTTAATCTTGCATAGAACTGTTGTTTTTTCAAACAGCGGAGTGCACCCACACGTGCTCACGTGTTGCGCTAAGAAGCCATCTTTTCCGCCACGAACATTATTGGCATGTTCCCGTAAGCGATCGTTAAGGCATCTGCCCGTCTGGCCCACATAACATGCACCGCAAGAAAAAGGGGTCCTGTAAACGACGCCTAACGCGCAGTCCACAAACTGCGTCCTGTGCCTCACCATACACCGTTTTCTCATACTCTTTACGGGGCAGGTCCTGTTTGTCAACTGGGACAACTTATCAGGGGCACTGAAGACCACTTTCACATTGAGGCGCTGTCCTATTTTCTTTAGGCGGTGTGACACAGAATGCATGTACGGAATAACCGCTACCTTTTCCCTCTTCTCCGCTGTGGTGCCATCACTGTTGCAAACAGTGCCCAATCGTTTCCTTTTTCTGTGTATTGCCTCCGCCACGGAAATGAGCAAAGTGCGAGGGTACCCTTCTCTTTCAAGGCGCTCCGACTGTGCCAAGAGACTAGCTTCTAAGACGTGGTGACACGACCTCTCTAAAGCATTGTGAAAACATGATTGAACAATGCCTCTCTTTACTAATTTGCTATGCGCAGACGAGAACGGAAGAACAGGCTTCTGCGAGCGAGGCTCGTAACACCAGCACGTGTGGTTCTCCGAAAAAGAAATCTTTAGGTCAAGAAAGCGGATGCTATCCCTTTCCGGCATCTCGTGCGTCACCACGAGTGGATAGAGGCATTCGCGAAAGATTTGCAACACCTGCATGACCTTGGAATGAAAGGTCTCTAAATCACACCTCAAAATTAACAGATAATCATCCACATACCGAAAGGTCTTTACTACAGATAGTTCACCAAGCTTCACATTCAATGCCCTATCAAATTTGGCTAATAGCAAGTCACTTAGAAAAGGAGCTATGGACGATCCTATTGAGACACCTTCTTTCTGTATATATGTTTTTCCGTTCCATTCTACAAACGTTGATGTGATGTACAAAGATAAAAGTTCTAAGAAACCTTTGGACGAAATACCCGTGGTGTTCTGAAATGGCACCGCGCCGAAACTGTCAATGCATTCATCAATGCATGCTAACAAACCTTCGTGCGGAAGGGAATAATAAAGGTCTTTTATGTCAATCGAAAAAGCTCTAAACCTCGCGCCTGGATGCTGCTTCAGAAAGTTGACGACTTCTCCAGAGTTGAATATTCTGAAGGGGTCTTCTACAGGGAACAATTTCAACTTATCTTGCAAAAACCGCCCTAGTTCATACTGCCAAGAATTCCTTTCCGAAACGATTGTGCGGAAAGGTGCTCCTTCTTTGTGAGTCTTGGTTGTGAAAAACATATTTAAGGACAGCTTGTCGCTTTTGCCAATTTCTCGCGCCAGAACCGGCAAATCTAACTCGGAGCACAGATTCTTCGCCCTCGATCTGATTTTAGCGAGATTAATGCCTTCGCACACCCGAAAGACGGACGAAATTGCTTGGTGGGCCTTTTCAAAGTACAGGCCTCTCGGTAACACAGCAAACCCTCCCTCTTTGTCCGAAGGTACAACACAAAGAGCATTGTCTATGAGGTAAGCAGCAACCGCCTAAAGAAAATAGGACAGCGCCTCAATGTGAAAGTGGTCTTCAGTGCCCCTGATAAGTTGTCCCAGTTGACAAACAGGACCTGCCCCGTAAAGAGTATGAGAAAACGGTGTATGGTGAGGCACAGGACGCAGTTTGTGGACTGCGCGTTAGGCGTCGTTTACAGGACCCCTTTTTCTTGCGGTGCATGTTATGTGGGCCAGACGGGCAGATGCCTTAACGATCGCTTACGGGAACATGCCAATAATGTTCGTGGCGGAAAAGATGGCTTCTTAGCGCAACACGTGAGCACGTGTGGGTGCACTCCGCTGTTTGAAAAAACAACAGTTCTATGCAAGATTAAAGAGGAAAACGTGCGTATAATTTATGAGGCTGCTCAAATGGAGCTTGAAAGCAGCGCATGTGTAAGCAAGCCTTCAGTTGCCCTTTCAGATAAAGAGATATGTTTCTTGAGATGCGAGGGTAGGCGCAGCAGGCATGGCGTTAGTTGATAATTTGTATCTTAAAATTACGTCATTTTTTTCACTCTTTGTGCTCCATTGCATATTAACGGTCTTCCCGTCAATAAAATTTTAGTTGGAAGTCAGTGCTTGTCTCGTCCCTTTCTTGTCTTTTGTGCTTTTCTCGCGCTGCTAAAACCCAAGTATGCCATACCAACTAGCCCAGTCAACCGCTCTAACCTAACCTAACGTAACCTAACCTAACCTAACCTAACCTAACCCAACCTAACCTAACCTAACACAACTCAACCCAACCTAACCTAATCTAACCTAACCTAACCTAACCTAACCTAACCAAACCTAACCTAACCTAACCTAACCTAACGACGGTTGCAAGCGCTTTCACATTAAATATCGCAGTTCCCCACTTTTAATGGTGAAAAACACTGCATCTCAGTAATTGACATTGTTTAATGCGGTTTTACGACGGTTCATATCTTAACCTAACCTAACATTCGCAGTTGTATCTAAAAACGCTCTATTACACTGTTTTGTTCACAATTACGATATTTGCATAACCTCACAGTTTTTCACCAACTTATTGCAGTACAGAACGCTGTATCTCGCTAAATGACATTGTTCTTTAAGGTTTCACGATGCTTGCATGCGATTTAACGAGAATATCACAATATAGCAGTTTCGCACTTGTAACGGTAGAACACGCAGTATTTGGCTTGTTCATGCCGTTTTGTGTGCTTTCACAACATTTTACCTATCGCAGTTTCGTACTCGCAATAAAACAACACTATCTCGTTAGACGACGTCGTTTTTGGTGGTTTCACGACGCTACCTAGCTTAAACTAACATAACTCAACCTAACATAACCTTCGCACTTCTATCGTTAGAAAACGTTTTACTCGCTACTTTACATTGCTTTCTACAACATTACGACGGTTTCAAGCGCTTTCACATTAGATATCGCAGTTCCAAACTTGTAAAGGTGAAAAACACTGCATCTCACTAAGTGACATTGTTTATTGCGGTTTTACGACGGTTCATACCTTAACCTAACCTAACCTAACCTAACCTTACCTAACCTAACCTAACCTAACCCAACCCAACTTAACCTAACCTAACCTAACCTAAACTAACCTAACCCAACCTAACCTAACCTGACCCAACCTAACCCAACCCAACCCAACCTAACCTAAGCTAACCTAACATAACCTAACCAAACCTAACCTAACCTAACTTAACCTAACCTAACGTAACCTAACCTAACCTATTCTAATGTAACCTAACCTTACCTGACCTAACCTAACCTAACGTAACCTAACCTAACCTAACATAACCTAACGTAACCTAACCTAACCTAACCTAACGTAACCTAACCTAACCTAACCCAATCTAACCCAACCCAACCCAACACAACAACACCCAACCCAACCTAACCTAACCTAACCTAACCTTACCTAACCTAACCAAATTATCCTTACCTAACCTAACCTAACGTCACGTAACCTAACCTAACCTAACCTAACGTAACCTAACCTAACGACGTTTGCAAGCGCTTTCACATTAGATATCGCAGTTCCCGACTTGTAATGGTGAAAAACACTGCATCTCACTAAGTGACATTGATTAATGCGGTTTTACGACGGTTCATATCTTAACCTAACCTAACATTCGCACTTGTATCTAAAAACGCTCTATTACACTGTTTTGTTCACAATTACGATATTTGCATAACCTCACAGTTTTTCACCAACTTATTGCAGTACAGAACGCTGTATCTCGCTAAATGACATTGTTCTTTAAGGTTTCACGATGCTTGCATGCGATTTAACGAGAATATCACAATATAGCAGTTTCGCACTTGTAACGGTAGAACACGCAGTATTTGGCTTGTTCATGCCGTTTTGTGTGCTTTCACAACATTTCACCTATCGCAGTTTAATACTCGCTATAAAACAACACTATCTCGTTAGATGACGTCGTTTTTGGTAGTTTCACGACGCTACCTAGCTTAAACTAACCTAACCTAACCTAACCTTCGCACTTCTATCGTTAGAAAACGTTTTACTCGCCACTTTACAATGTTTTCTACAAGATTACGACGGTTTCATGCGCTTTCACATTAGATATCGTAGTTCCCGACTTGTAATGTTGAAAAACACTACATCTCACTAAGTGACATTGTTTAATGCGGTTTTACGACGGTTGATATGTCAAACTAACCTAACATTCGAACTTGTATCTAAAGACGCTCAATTACACTGTTTCGTTCACAATTACGATATTTGCTTGACCTCACAGTTTCTCACCAACTTATTACAGTACAGAACGCTGTATCTCGCTAAATGACATCGTTCTTTAAGGTTTCACGATACTTGCATGCGCTTTACCGAGAATGTCACAACATAGCACTTTCGCACTTGTAACGATACAACACGCAGTATTTGGCTTGTTCATGCCGTTTTGTGTGCTTTCACAACATTTCACCTATCGCAGTTTCGTACTCGCAATAAAACAACACTATCTCGTTAGATGACGTCGTTTTTGGTGGTTTCACGACGCTACCTAGCTTAAACTAACAGAACTCAACCTAACATAACCTTCGCACTTCTATCGTTAGAAAACGTTTTACTCGCTACTTTACATTGCTTTCTACAACATTACGACGGTTTCAAGCGCTTTCACATGATATCGCAGTTCCCAACTTGTAAAGGTGAAAAACACTGCATCTCACTAAGTGACATTGTTTATTGCGGTTTTACGACGGTTCATACCTTAACCTAACGTAACCTAACCTAACCTAACCCAACCTAACCTAACATAACCTAACCTAACCTAACCTAACCTGACCTAACGTAACCTAACCTAACCTAACCTAACCTAACCTAACCTAACGACGTTTGCAAGTGCTTTCACATTAGATATCGCAGTTCCCAACTTGTAATGGTGAAAAACACTGCATCTCACTAAGTGACATTGTTTAATGTGGTTTTACGACGGTTCATATCTTAACCTAACCTAACATTCGTACTTGTATTGAAAAACGCTCTATTACACTGTTTCGTTCACAATTAGGATATTTGCATAACCTCACAGTTTTTCACCAACTTAATGCAGTTCAGAACGCTGTATCTCGCTAAATGACATTGTTCTTTAAGGTTTCACGATGCTTGCATGCGCTTTAACGAGAATATCACAATATAGCAGTTTCGCACTTGTAACGGTAGAACACGCAGTATTTGGCTTGTTCATGCCGTTTTGTGTGCTTTCACAACATTTCACCTATCGCAGTTTAATACTCGCTATAAAACAACACTATCTCGTTAGATGACGTCGTTTTTGGTAGTTTCACGACGCTACCTAGCTTAAACTAACCTAACCTAACCTAACCTTCGCACTTCTATCGTTAGAAAACGTTTTACTCGCCACTTTACAATGTTTTCTACAAGATTACGACGGTTTCATGCGCTTTCACATTAGATATCGTAGTTCCCGACTTGTAATGTTGAAAAACACTACATCTCACTAAGTGACATTGTTTAATGCGGTTTTACGACGGTTGATATGTCAACCTAACCTAACATTCGCACTTGTATCTAAAGACGCTCAATTACACTGTTTCGTTCACAATTACGATATTTGCTTGACCTCACAGTTTCTCACCAACTTATTACAGTACAGAACGCTGAATCTCGCTAAATGACATCGTTCTTTAAGGTTTCACGATACTTGCATGCGCTTTACCGAGAATGTCACAACATAGCAGTTTCGCACTTGTAACGGTACAAACGCAGTATTTCGCTTGTTCATGCCGTTTTGTGTGCTTTCACAACATTTTACCTATCGCAGTTTCGTACTCGCAATAAAACAACACTATCTCGTTAGATGACGTCGTTTTTGGTGGTTTCACGACGCTACCTAGCTCAAACTAACCAAACCTTCGCACTTCTATCGTTAGAAAACGTTTTATTCGCTACTTTACAATGTTTTCTACAAGATTACGACGGTTTCATGCGCTTTCACATTAGATATCGCAGTTCCCGACTTGTAATGGTGGAAAACACAGCATCTCACTAAGTGACATTGTTTAATGCGGTTTTAGCGCGGTTCATATCTTAACCTAACCTAACCTTACCTAACCCAACCTAACCTAACCTAACCCGACCAAACCTTACCTAACATACCCTAACCTAACCTAACCTAACCTAACCAAACCTAACCTAACCTAACCTAACCTAACCTAACCTAACCTAACGACGTTTGCAAGCGCTTTCACATTAGATATCGCAGTTCCCGACTTGTAATGGTGAAAACACTGCATCTCACTAAGTGACATTGTTTAATGCGGTTTTACGACGGTTCATACCTTAACCTAACCTAACCTAACCTAACCTAACCTTACCTAACCTAACCTAACCTAACCCAACCCAACTTAACCTAACCTAACCTAACCTAACCTAAACTAACCTAACCCAACCTAACCTAACCTAACCTAACACAACCTAACCCAACCCATCCCAACCTAACCTAATCTAACCTAACCTAACCTAACCTAACCTAACCAAACCTAACCTAACCTAACCTAACCTAACGACGGTTGCAAGCGCTTTCACATTAAATATCGCAGTTCCCCACTTTTAATGGTGAAAAACACTGCATCTCAGTAATTGACATTGTTTAATGCGGTTTTACGACGGTTCATATCTTAACCTAACCTAACATTCGCAGTTGTATCTAAAAACGCTCTATTACACTGTTTTGTTCACAATTACGATATTTGCATAACCTCACAGTTTTTCACCAACTTATTGCAGTACAGAACGCTGTATCTCGCTAAATGACATTGTTCTTTAAGGTTTCACGATGCTTGCATGCGATTTAACGAGAATATCACAATATAGCAGTTTCGCACTTGTAACGGTAGAACACGCAGTATTTGGCTTGTTCATGCCGTTTTGTGTGCTTTCACAACATTTTACCTATCGCAGTTTCGTACTCGCAATAAAACAACACTATCTCGTTAGACGACGTCGTTTTTGGTGGTTTCACGACGCTACCTAGCTTAAACTAACATAACTCAACCTAACATAACCTTCGCACTTCTATCGTTAGAAAACGTTTTACTCGCTACTTTACATTGCTTTCTACAACATTACGACGGTTTCAAGCGCTTTCACATTAGATATCGCAGTTCCAAACTTGTAAAGGTGAAAAACACTGCATCTCACTAAGTGACATTGTTTATTGCGGTTTTACGACGGTTCATACCTTAACCTAACCTAACCTAACCTAACCTTACCTAACCTAACCTAACCTAACCCAACCCAACTTAACCTAACCTAACCTAACCTAAACTAACCTAACCCAACCTAACCTAACCTGACCCAACCTAACCCAACCCAACCCAACCTAACCTAAGCTAACCTAACATAACCTAACCAAACCTAACCTAACCTAACTTAACCTAACCTAACGTAACCTAACCTAACCTATTCTAATGTAACCTAACCTTACCTGACCTAACCTAACCTAACGTAACCTAACCTAACCTAACATAACCTAACGTAACCTAACCTAACCTAACCTAACGTAACCTAACCTAACCTAACCCAATCTAACCCAACCCAACCCAACACAACAACACCCAACCCAACCTAACCTAACCTAACCTAACCTTACCTAACCTAACCAAATTATCCTTACCTAACCTAACCTAACGTCACGTAACCTAACCTAACCTAACCTAACGTAACCTAACCTAACGACGTTTGCAAGCGCTTTCACATTAGATATCGCAGTTCCCGACTTGTAATGGTGAAAAACACTGCATCTCACTAAGTGACATTGATTAATGCGGTTTTACGACGGTTCATATCTTAACCTAACCTAACATTCGCACTTGTATCTAAAAACGCTCTATTACACTGTTTTGTTCACAATTACGATATTTGCATAACCTCACAGTTTTTCACCAACTTATTGCAGTACAGAACGCTGTATCTCGCTAAATGACATTGTTCTTTAAGGTTTCACGATGCTTGCATGCGATTTAACGAGAATATCACAATATAGCAGTTTCGCACTTGTAACGGTAGAACACGCAGTATTTGGCTTGTTCATGCCGTTTTGTGTGCTTTCACAACATTTCACCTATCGCAGTTTAATACTCGCTATAAAACAACACTATCTCGTTAGATGACGTCGCTTTTGGTAGTTTCAAGACGCTACCTAGCCTAAACTAACCTAACCTAACCTAACCTTCGCACTTCTATCGTTAGAAAACGTTTTACTCGCCACTTTACAATGTTTTCTACAAGATTACGACGGTTTCATGCGCTTTCACATTAGATATCGTAGTTCCCGACTTGTAATGTTGAAAAACACTACATCTCACTAAGTGACATTGTTTAATGCGGTTTTACGACGGTTGATATGTCAAACTAACCTAACATTCGAACTTGTATCTAAAGACGCTCAATTACACTGTTTCGTTCACAATTACGATATTTGCTTGACCTCACAGTTTCTCACCAACTTATTACAGTACAGAACGCTGTATCTCGCTAAATGACATCGTTCTTTAAGGTTTCACGATACTTGCATGCGCTTTACCGAGAATGTCACAACATAGCACTTTCGCACTTGTAACGATACAACACGCAGTATTTGGCTTGTTCATGCCGTTTTGTGTGCTTTCACAACATTTCACCTATCGCAGTTTCGTACTCGCAATAAAACAACACTATCTCGTTAGATGACGTCGTTTTTGGTGGTTTCACGACGCTACCTAGCTTAAACTAACAGAACTCAACCTAACATAACCTTCGCACTTCTATCGTTAGAAAACGTTTTACTCGCTACTTTACATTGCTTTCTACAACATTACGACGGTTTCAAGCGCTTTCACATGATATCGCAGTTCCCAACTTGTAAAGGTGAAAAACACTGCATCTCACTAAGTGACATTGTTTATTGCGGTTTTACGACGGTTAATACCTTAACCTAACGTAACCTAACCTAACCTAACCCAACCTAACCTAACATAACCTAACCTTACCTAACCTAACCTGACCTAACGTAACCTAACCTAACCTAACCTAACCTAACCTAACGACGTTTGCAAGTGCTTTCACATTAGATATCGCAGTTCCCAACTTGTAATGGTGAAAAACACTGCATCTCACTAAGTGACATTGTTTAATGTGGTTTTACGACGGTTCATATCTTAACCTAACCTAACATTCGTACTTGTATTGAAAAACGCTCTATTACACTGTTTCGTTCACAATTAGGATATTTGCATAACCTCACAGTTTTTCACCAACTTAATGCAGTTCAGAACGCTGTATCTCGCTAAATGACATTGTTCTTTAAGGTTTCACGATGCTTGCATGCGCTTTAACGAGAATATCACAATATAGCAGTTTCGCACTTGTAACGGTAGAACACGCAGTATTTGGCTTGTTCATGCCGTTTTGTGTGCTTTCACAACATTTCACCTATCGCAGTTTAATACTCGCTATAAAACAACACTATCTCGTTAGATGACGTCGTTTTTGGTAGTTTCACGACGCTACCTAGCTTAAACTAACCTAACCTAACCTAACCTTCGCACTTCTATCGTTAGAAAACGTTTTACTCGCCACTTTACAATGTTTTCTACAAGATTACGACGGTTTCATGCGCTTTCACATTAGATATCGTAGTTCCCGACTTGTAATGTTGAAAAACACTACATCTCACTAAGTGACATTGTTTAATGCGGTTTTACGACGGTTGATATGTCAACCTAACCTAACATTCGCACTTGTATCTAAAGACGCTCAATTACACTGTTTCGTTCACAATTACGATATTTGCTTGACCTCACAGTTTCTCACCAACTTATTACAGTACAGAACGCTGAATCTCGCTAAATGACATCGTTCTTTAAGGTTTCACGATACTTGCATGCGCTTTACCGAGAATGTCACAACATAGCAGTTTCGCACTTGTAACGGTACAAACGCAGTATTTCGCTTGTTCATGCCGTTTTGTGTGCTTTCACAACATTTTACCTATCGCAGTTTCGTACTCGCAATAAAACAACACTATCTCGTTAGATGACGTCGTTTTTGGTGGTTTCACGACGCTACCTAGCTCAAACTAACCAAACCTTCGCACTTCTATCGTTAGAAAACGTTTTATTCGCTACTTTACAATGTTTTCTACAAGATTACGACGGTTTCATGCGCTTTCACATTAGATATCGCAGTTCCCGACTTGTAATGGTGGAAAACACAGCATCTCACTAAGTGACATTGTTTAATGCGGTTTTAGCGCGGTTCATATCTTAACCTAACCTAACCTTACCTAACCCAACCTAACCTAACCTAACCCGACCAAACCTTACCTAACATACCCTAACCTAACCTAACCTAACCTAACCAAACCTAACCTAACCTAACCTAACCTAACCTAACCTAACGACGTTTGCAAGCGCTTTCACATTAGATATCGCAGTTCCCGACTTGTAATGGTGAAAACACTGCATCTCACTAAGTGACATTGTTTAATGCGGTTTTACGACGGTTCATACCTTAACCTAACCTAACCTAACCTTACCTAACCTAACCTAACCTAACCCAACCCAACTTAACCTAACCTAACCTAACCTAACCTAAACTAACCTAACCCAACCTAACCTAACCTAACCTAACACAACCTAACCCAACCCATCCCAACCTAACCTAACCTAAGCTAACCTAACCTAACCTAACCAAACCTAACCTAACCTAACTTAACCTAACATAACGTAACCTAACCTAACCTATTCTAACGTAACCTAACCTTACCTGACCTAACCTAACCTAACGTAACCTAACCTAACCTAACATAACCTAACGTAACCTAACCTAACCTAACCTAACCTAAACTAACCTAACCCAACCTAACCTAACCTAACCTAACCTAACCCAACCTAACCCAACCCATCCCAACCTAACCTAACCTAAGCTAACCTAACCTAACCTAACCAAACCTAACCTAACCTAACTTAACCTAACCTAACGTAACCTAACCTAACCTATTCTAACGTAACCTAACCTTACCTGACCTAACCTAACGTAACCTAACCTAACCTAACATAACCTAACGTAACCTAACCTTACCTAACCTAACCAAATTATCCTTACCTTACCTAACCTAACCTAACGTAACCTAACCTAACCTAACCTAACGTAACCTAACCTAACGTTACCTAACCTAACCTAACCTAACCTAACCCAACCTAACCTAACCTAACACAACTCAACCCAACCTAACCTAATCTAACCTAACCTAACCTAACCTAACCTAACCTAACCAAACCTAATCTAACCTAACATAACCTAACCTAACGACGGTTGCAAGCGCTTTCACATTAAATATCGCAGTTCCCCACTTTTAATGGTGAAAAACACTGCATCTCAGTAATTGACATTGTTTAATGCGGTTTTACGACGGTTCATATCTTAACCTAACCTAACATTCGCAGTTGTATCTAAAAACGCTCTATTACACTGTTTTGTTCAAAATTACGATATTTGCATAACCTCACAGTTTTTCACCAACTTATTGCAGTACAGAACGCTGTATCTCGCTAAATGACATTGTTCTTTAAGGTTTCACGATGCTTGCATGCGATTTAACGAGAATATCACAATATAGCAGTTTCGCACTTGTAACGGTAGAACACGCAGTATTTGGCTTGTTCATGCCGTTTTGTGTGCTTTCACAACATTTCACCTATCGCAGTTTAATACTCGCTATAAAACAACACTATCTCGTTAGATGACGTCGTTTTTGGTAGTTTCACGACGCTACCTAGCTTAAACTAACCTAACCTAACCTAACCTTCGCACTTCTATCGTTAGAAAACGTTTTACTCGCCACTTTACAATGTTTTCTACAAGATTACGACGGTTTCATGCGCTTTCACATTAGATATCGTAGTTCCCGACTTGTAATGTTGAAAAACACTACATCTCACTAAGTGACATTGTTTAATGCGGTTTTACGACGGTTGATATGTCAACCTAACCTAACATTCGCACTTGTATCTAAAGACGCTCAATTACACTGTTTCGTTCACAATTACGATATTTGCTTGACCTCACAGTTTCTCACCAACTTATTACAGTACAGAACGCTGTATCTCGCTAAATGACATCGTTCTTTAAGGTTTCACGATACTTGCATGCGCTTTACCGAGAATGTCACAACATAGCACTTTCGCACTTGTAACGGTACAACACGCAGTATTTGGCTTGTTCATGCCGTTTTGTGTGCTTTCCCAACATTTTACCTATCGCAGTTTCGTACTCGCAATAAAACAACACTATCTCGTTAGACGACGTCGTTTTTGGTGGTTTCACGACGCTACCTAGCTTAAACTAACATAACTCAACCTAACATAACCTTCGCACTTCTATCGTTAGAAAACGTTTTACTCGCTACTTTACATTGCTTTCTACAACATTACGACGGTTTCAAGCGCTTTCACATTAGATATCGCAGTTCCCAACTTGTAAAGGTGAAAAACACTGCATCTCACTAAGTGACATTGTTTATTGCGGTTTTACGACGGTTCATACCTTAACCTAACGTAACCTAACCTAACCTAACCCAACCTAACCTAACATAACCTAACCTAACCTAACCTAACCAAACCTAACCTAACGTAACCTAACCTAACCTAACCTAACCTAACCTAACGACGTTTGCAAGTGCTTTCACATTAGATATCGCAGTTCCCAACTTGTAATGGTGAAAAACACTGCATCTCACTAAGTGACATTGTTTAATGCGGTTTTACGACGGTTCATATCTTAACCTAACCTAACATTCGCACTTGTATTAAAAAACGCTCTATTACACTGTTTCGTTCACAATTAGGATATTTGCATAACCTCACAGTTTTTCACCAACTTATTGCAGTACAGAACGCTGTATCTCGCTAAATGACATCGTTCTTTAAGGTTTCACGATGCTTGCATGCGCTTTAACGAGAATATCACAACATAGCAGTTTCGCACTTGTAACGGTACAACACGCAGTATTTGGCTTGTTCATGCCGTTTTGTGTGCTTTCACAACATTTCACCTATCGCAGTTTCGTACTCGCAATAAAACAACAGTATCTCGTTAGATGACGTTGTTTTTGGTAGTTTCACGACGCTACCTAGCTTAAACTAACATAACTCAACCTAACATGACCTTCGCACTTCTATCGTTAGAAAACGTTTTACTCGCTACTTTACATTGCTTTCTACAACATTACGACGGTTTCAAGCACTTTCACATTAGATATCACAGTTCCCAATTTGTAAAGGTGAAAAACACTGCATCTCACTAAGTGACATTGTTTAATGCGGTTTTACGACGGTTCATACCTTAACCTAACCTAACCTAACCTAACCTTACCTAACCTAACCTAACCTAACCCAACCCAACTTAACCTAACCTAACCTAACCTAACCTAAACTAACCTAACCCAACCTAACCTAACCTGACCCAACCTAACCCAACCCAACCCAACCTAACCTAAGCTAACCTAACCTAACCTAACCAAACCTAACCTAACCTAACTTAACCTAACCTAACGTAACCTAACCTAACCTATTCTAATGTCACCTAACCTTACCTGACCTAACCTAACCTAACGTAACCTAACCTAACCTAACATAACCTAACGTAACCTAACCTAACCTAACCTAACGTAACCTAACGTAACCTAACCTAACCTAACCCAACCTAACCCAACCCAACCCAACACAACAACACCCAACCCAACCTAACCTAACCTTACCTAACCTAACCAAATTATCCTTACCTAACCTAACCTAACGTAACGTAACCTAACCTAACCTAACCTAACGTAACCTAACCTAACGTAACCTAACCTAACCTAACCTAACCCAACCTAACCTAACCTAACCTAACCTAACCCAACTCAACCCTACCTAACCAAATCTAACCTAACCTAACCTAACCTAACCAAACCTAACCTAACCTAACCTAACCTAACCTAACCTAACGACGGTTGCAAGCGCTTTCACATTAAATATCGCAGTTCCCCACTTTTAATGGTGAAAAACACTGCATCTCAGTAATTGACATTGTTTAATGCGGTTTTACCACGGTTCATATCTTAACCTAACCTAACATTCGACTTGTACCTAAAGACGCTCAATTACACTGTTTCGTTCACAATTACGATATTTGCTTGACCTCACAGTTTCTCACCAACTTATTACAGTACAGAACGCTGAATCTCGCTAAATGACATCGTTCTTTAAGGTTTCACGATACTTGCATGCGCTTTACCGAGAATGTCACAACATAGCAGTTTCGCACTTGTAACGGTACAAACGCAGTATTTCGCTTGTTCATGCCGTTTTGTGTGCTTTTACAACATTTTACCTATCGCAGTTTCGTACTCGCAATAAAACAACACTATCTCGTTAGATGACGTCGTTTTTGGTGGTTTCACGACGCTACCTAGCTCAAACTAACCGAACCTTCGCACTTCTATCGTTAGAAAACGTTTTATTCGCTACTTTGCAATGTTTTCTACAAGATTACGACGGTTTCATGCGCTTTCACATTAGATATCGCAGTTCCCGACTTGTAATGGTGGAAAACACAGCATCTCACTAAGTGACATTGTTTAATGCGGTTTTAGCGCGGTTCATATCTTAACCTAACCTAACCTTACCTAACCCAACCTAACCTAACCTAACCCGACCAAACCTTACCTAACATACCCTAACCTAACCTAACCTAACCTAACCTAACCAAACCTAACCTAACCTAACCTAACCTAACCTAACGACGTTTGTAAGCGCTTTCACATTAGATATCGCAGTTCCCGACTTGTAATGGTGAAAACACTGCATCTCACTAAGTGACATTGTTTAATGCGGTTTTACGACGGTTCATACCTTAACCTAACCTAACCTAACCTAACCTTACCTAACCTAACCTAACCTAACCCAACCCAACTTAACCTAACCTAACCTAACCTAACCTAAACTAACCTAACCCAACCTAACCTAACCTAACCTAACACAACCTAACCCAACCCATCCCAACCTAACCTAACCTAAGCTAACCTAACCTAACCTAACCAAACCTAACCTAACCTAACTTAACCTAACCTAACGTAACCTAACCTAACCTATTCTAACGTAACCTAACCTTACCTGACCTAACCTAACCTAACGTAACCTAACCTAACCTAACATAACCTAACGTAACCTAACCTAACCTAACCTAACCTAACTTAACCTAACCTAACGTAACCTAACCAAACCTATTCTAACGTAACCTAACCTTACCTGACCTAACCTAACGTAACCTAACCTAACCTAACATAACCTAACGTAACCTAACCTAACCTAACCTAACGTAACCTAACCTAACCTAACCCAACCTAACCCAACCCAACCCAACCCAACAACACCCAACCCAACCTAACCTAACCTAACCTAACCTTACCTAACCTAACCAAATTATCCTTACCTTACCTAACCTAACCTAACGTAACCTAACCTAACCTAACCTAACGTAACCTAACCTAACGTAACCTAACCTAACCTAACCTAACCTAACCCAACCTAACCTAACCTAACACAACTCAACCCAACCTAACCTAATCTAACCTAACCTAACCTAACCTAACCTAACCAAACCTAACCTAACCTAACATAACCTAACCTAACGACGGTTGCAAGCGCTTTCACATTAAATATCGCAGTTCCCCACTTTTAATGGTGAAAAACACTGCATCTCAGTAATTGACATTGTTTAATGCGGTTTTACGACGGTTCATATCTTAACCTAACCTAACATTCGCAGTTGTATCTAAAAACGCTCTATTACACTGTTTTGTTCAAAATTACGATATTTGCATAACCT
>NW_027464609.1:1732500-1757500 GCF_043290135.1 Rhipicephalus microplus
TTTCGTACTCGCAATAAAACAACAGTATCTCGTTAGATGACGTTGTTTTTGGTAGTTTCACGACGCTACCTAGCTTAAACTAACATAACTCAACCTAACATGACCTTCGCACTTCTATCGTTAGAAAACGTTTTACTCGCTACTTTACATTGCTTTCTACAACATTACGACGGTTTCAAGCACTTTCACATTAGATATCACAGTTCCCAATTTGTAAAGGTGAAAAACACTGCATCTCACTAAGTGACATTGTTTAATGCGGTTTTACGACGGTTCATACCTTAACCTAACCTAACCTAACCTAACCTTACCTAACCTAACCTAACCTAACCCAACCCAACTTAACCTAACCTAACCTAACCTAAACTAACCTAACCCAACCTAACCTAACCTGACCCAACCTAACCCAACCCAACCCAACCTAACCTAAGCTAACCTAACCTAACCTAACCAAACCTAACCTAACCTAACTTAACCTAACCTAACGTAACCTAACCTAACCTATTCTAATGTCACCTAACCTTACCTGACCTAACCTAACCTAACGTAACCTAACCTAACCTAACATAACCTAACGTAACCTAACCTAACCTAACCTAACGTAACCTAACCTAACCTAACCCAACCTAACCCAACCCAACCCAACACAACAACACCCAACCCAACCTAACCTAACCTAACCTAACCTAACCTTACCTAACCTAACCAAATTATCCTTACCTAACCTAACCTAACGTAACGTAACCTAACCTAACCTAACCTAACGTAACCTAACCTAACGTAACCTAACCTAACCTAACCTAACCCAACCTAACCTAACCTAACCTAATCTAACCCAACTCAACCCTACCTAACCAAATCTAACCTAACCTAACCTAACCTAACCAAACCTAACCTAACCTAACCGAACCTAACCTAACCTAACGACGGTTGCAAGCGCTTTCACATTAAATATCGCAGTTCCCCACTTTTAATGGTGAAAAACACTGCATCTCAGTAATTGACATTGTTTAATGCGGTTTTACGACGGTTCATATCTTAACCTAACCTAACATTCGCACTTGTACCTAAAAACGCTCTATTACACTGTTTTGTTCACAATTACGATATTTGCATAACCTCACAGTTTTTCACCAACTTATTGCAGTACAGAACGCTGTATCTCGCTAAATGACATTGTTCTTTAAGGTTTCACGATGCTTGCATGCGATTTAACGAGAATATCACAATATAGCAGTTTCGCACTTGTAACGGTAGAACACGCAGTATTTGGCTTGTTCATGCCGTTTTGTGTGCTTTCACAACATTTCACCTATCGCAGTTTAATACTCGCTATAAAACAACACTATCTCGTTAGATGACGTCGTTTTTGGTAGTTTCACGACGCTACCTAGCTTAAACTAACCTAACCTAACCTAACCTTCGCACTTCTATCGTTAGAAAACGTTTTACTCGCCACTTTACAATGTTTTCTACAAGATTACGACGGTTTCATGCGCTTTCACATTAGATATCGTAGTTCCCGACATGTAATGTTGAAAAACACTACATCTCACTAAGTGACATTGTTTAATGCGGTTTTACGACGGTTGATATGTCAAACTAACCTAACATTCGAACTTGTATCTAAAGACGCTCAATTACACTGTTTCGTTCACAATTACGATATTTGCTTGACCTCACAGTTTCTCACCAACTTATTACAGTACAGAACGCTGTATCTCGCTAAATGACATCGTTCTTTAAGGTTTCACGATACTTGCATGCGCTTTACCGAGAATGTCACAACATAGCACTTTCGCACTTGTAACGGTACAACACGCAGTATTTGGCTTGTTCATGCCGTTTTGTGTGCTTTCACAACATTTCACCTATCGCAGTTTCGTACTCGCAATAAAACAACACTATCTCGTTAGATGACGTCGTTTTTGGTGGTTTCACGACGCTACCTAGCTTAAACTAACAGAACTCAACCTAACATAACCTTCGCACTTCTATCGTTAGAAAACATTTTACTCGCTACTTTACATTGCTTTCTACAACATTACGACAGTTTCAAGCGCTTTCACATGATATCGCAGTTCCCAACTTGTAAAGGTGAAAAACACTGCATCTCACTAAGTGACATTGTTTATTGCGGTTTTACGACGGTTCATACCTTAACCTAACGTAACCTAACCTAACCTAACCCAACCCAACCTAACCTAATCTAACCTAACCTAACCTAACCTAACCTAACCAAACCTAACCTAACCTAACCTAACCTAACCTAACCTGACGACGGTTGCAAGCGCTTTCACACTAAATATCGCAGTTCCCCACTTTTAATGGTGAAAAACACCTCATCTCAGTAATTGACATTGTTTAATGCGGTTTTACGACGGTTCATATCTTAACCTTACCTAACATTCGCACTTGTATTAAAAAACGCTCTATTACACTGTTTCGTTCACAATTAGGATATTTGCATAACCTCACAGTTTTTCACCAACTTATTGCAGTACAGAACGCTGTATCTCGCTAAATGACATCGTTCTTTAAGTCAATGAGGGTGGCGATTTGGGCTTGTTGGTATGGTTGCATGATGATGGATGGTAGCGCAGACAACGAACACGGACAAGAGAAGGCACATAGACACAACACAGCGCTAACTTTCAACAACAGTTTATTACACGCAGATCTCCGTGGTGTATGCGATCCACCACGCCAACGTCGCACGTGCGTAGCTCTAAAAACCATCAAATATAACCAACGCGCGTGTTCCAATACTTTACAATTTTATATTTTTCAATCTTTTTCTACTTTTTCTTTCTTCCTTTTATCCCATGTTACCACAAACCCTATCGCGAATACATGTAATCAAGTTCCTTATCTGTCAACACCACTGATGGGCTGCTCACACACGTGTCACCTAGCTCTGCAATTCTGCCGGCCTCCAATACCAACCGCGTCATCTCGTGCCTACTTCTATTGATTATAACCGTTTCCTTGAATTTCGGTGTGCAATTACATCTCTGGCAATGAAGGGAAAGAAAACCATCAGGAACAACACTATTTACTTTGTTATTGTGCTCGCGCAAGCGATCGTTTATGCATCTACTGGTCTGACCGATATAACACTTTCCACAAGTAAGTGGAATGAGGTATACAACACACATGATGCACTCCACAAATAGGTTTCTATGTTTCTTTTGGCATACATTTGATTTTCCCTTGTCTGGTCTTGTGCTTCTGCAAAGACTCACCAACTTATTGGGTGCCGAGAAAACTACGTTAGTGCCACATTTTTCCGCAATCTTTTTTATCCTGTGAGAAACCTTATGCATGTATGGAATTACGGCAAAACTTTCCTTTCTTGAGCTCACCCTATCCATCCCTTCACATCTTTTCTCCAGCACTTTTCTGTGCAATCCTTCAGCAACGGACACGACGAGGCTCTTGGGGTACCCGGCATTGCTTAGCCTCGAGACCTGTTGTCTGAAGCTTTCATTCATGAGGCACCGGCAGGACTTCTTTAGTGCCTCACTCAAGCACATCTTCGCAATGCCTCGTTTTACCAGTTTAGTATGCGCTGAGTGAAACTGTAGTAAAGGCTTACTTGCTCTGGGCTCGTAACACCAGCATGTCTTTTCATCTGAGAATTGAAAGTTAATGTCAAGAAATCTGAGCCTTCCGTCACATGGCATTTCAAAAGTCACTTCAAGTGGGTTAAGCCCCTCACGAAAAACGCTACACACGCTACTACATTGAGTAGCAAAATCTGCAGTTCTGTCATTGATAAACACTAAAAAGTCATCGACGTACCTAAATACGTGCACAACATTGTATTCATTTAGGCGTCCTGATAGCCTCCTGTCCATTTCAGCCAAAAACAAATTACTTAAAACTGGTGCTAAGCACGAGCCAATGCATACTCCTTGTTTTTGCAGATACAGGGTACCATTGTTTTCAATAAACGTTGACGACAAGTAAAACCTAAGTAATTCTAAGAAATTGTCGACGGACGTACCTGCTTGTGAGCTAAATCTAACGGCACCGTACTCATCGATGCATTCGCCAACACATGTTAATACTGCTGATTGTGGCAGAGAATAGTACAGATCTTTTATGTCAGCCGAAAACGCTTTTAACCCTATGTTTTTTCGTTCCCTGACGAAACTTATCACCTGTTCCGAATTTTTTGTCAGGAAGGGGTCATTTATGTCAAGCAAGTTTAATGTTCTTTGCAGATACACAGCTACAGCTTTTTGCCACGTGTCCTTCTCCGACACTATCACTCTGAACGGTACTCCTTCCTTATGCGTTTTAGCACTAAAGAACACATCCAGACTGTCATTTTTACTTTTTCTGATACCGCTAAGCACACCTTCTAGATTCATCCTCTTACAAAGTTCTATTGCTTTTCCCCTCACTTTTTCAATCGAAATACTTTTCTTTTCGCTGAACACTGCCGTAATAGCACTTTTAGCCTTTTCTTTAAATTCATCATGCGAGAAAACCGCAAACCCTCCTTCTTTATCGACTGGAAGTACACTCAGAGCATGCTGTGTCAAGTAAGTTTCCACGCGTTTGAGAGGCAAACTGCGGCATGGAGGCCTACACAATTTTAAAGCGTCCACACCTTCGTTGATGATCCTGGTGGCTTGATCCTCGGGAACCCGCTTCGACACTTGACGTACAATTGATACGAGTTCCGGCTTGTTCTTTTGAGGTTGCACGGCAAACTTTGGCCCAAGTCCCAATACTTCTAGTACAAAGTCCGGTAGGCAGATGCCTTCTGCCACATGAACGTTGGAGGTTGCACTCACGCGCACTTTGTCCACCAAATCACGTAACAGTCGTAATTGAAGCTTCCAGTGGAATTCTATCATTTGGTCTGCCAGACGTAGATGCTTTCGAAAGTGAATCTCCGCTGCATATGACTCGTAAGTTCGATGCATCTGCGCGCGTAGGTAGGCTCTGAAAAGGCGTACCTGTCGAAGCCATTCTGAGCGCTGAATTTTCATGATCCTCGTTCTGTGCCCATCTGAAGGGGTACACCCTCCGAAGAGCGCTCGAACATCCTCTGGTAGAATCTTGTTCCTTATGGAAAAGCTGAGCGTTCTTGCCTTGCACACGGCGTTGACGATGAGGGCTACAACACCCGAAGGATCTCGCAGTACATGAACGAAAGAGCCCGTTGAACGAGAAATGAAGTCAATGAGGGTGGCGATTTGGGCTTGTTGGTATGGTTGCATGATGATGGATGGTAGCGCAGACAACGAACACGGACAAGAGAAGGCACATAGACACAACACAGCGCTAACTTTCAACAACAGTTTATTACACGCAGATCTCCGTGGTGTATGCGATCCACCACGCCAACGTCGCACGTGCGTAGCTCTAAAAACCATCAAATATACCCAACGCGCGTGTTCCAATACTTTACAATTTTATATTTTTCAATCTTTTTCTACTTTTTCTTTCTTCCTTTTATCCCATGTTACCACAAACCCTATCGCGAATACATGTAATCAAGTTCCTTATCTGTCAACACCACTGATGGGCCGCTCACACACGTGTCACCTAGCTCTGCAATTCTGCCGGCCTCCAATACCAACCGCGTCATCTCGTGCCTACTTCTATTGATTATAACCGTTTCCTTGAATTTCGGTGTGCAATTACATCTCTGGCAATGAAGGGAAAGAAAACCATCAGGAACAACACTATTTACTTTGTTATTGTGCTCGCGCAAGCGATCGTTTATGCATCTACTGGTCTGACCGATATAACACTTTCCACAAGTAAGTGGAATGAGGTATACAACACACATGATGCACTCCACAAATAGGTTTCTATGTTTCTTTTGGCATACATTTGATTTTCCCTTGTCTGGTCTTGTGCTTCTGCAAAGACTCACCAACTTATTGGGTGCCGAGAAAACTACGTTAGTGCCACATTTTTCCGCAATCTTTTTTATCCTGTGAGAAACCTTATGCATGTATGGAATTACGGCAAAACTTTCCTTTCTTGAGCTCACCCTATCCATCCCTTCACATCTTTTCTCCAGCACTTTTCTGTGCAATCCTTCAGCAACGGACACGACGAGGCTCTTGGGGTACCCGGCATTGCTTAGCCTCGAGACCTGTTGTCTGAAGCTTTCATTCATGAGGCACCGGCAGGACTTCTTTAGTGCCTCACTCAAGCACATCTTCGCAATGCCTCGTTTTACCAGTTTAGTATGCGCTGAGTGAAACTGTGAAAGGATCATGAAAATTCAGCGCTCAGAATGGCTTCGACAGGTACGCCTTTTCAGAGCCTACCTACGCGCGCAGATGCATCGAACTTACGAGTCATATGCAGCGGAGATTCACTTTCGAAAGCATCTACGTCTGGCAGACCAAATGATAGAATTCCACTGGAAGCTTCAATTACGACTGTTACGTGATTTGGTGGACAAAGTGCGCGTGAGTGCAACCTCCAACGTTCATGTGGCAGAAGGCATCTGCCTACCGGACTTTGTACTAGAAGTATTGGGACTTGGGCCAAAGTTTGCCGTGCAACCTCAAAAGAACAAGCAGGAACTCGTATCAATTGTACGTCAAGTGTCGAAGCGGGTTCCCGAGGATCAAGCCACCAGGATCATCAACGAAGGTGTGGACGCTTTAAAATTGTGTAGGCCTCCATGCCGCAGTTTGCCTCTCAAACGCGTGGAAACTTACTTGACACAGCATGCTCTGAGTGTACTTCCAGTCGATAAAGAAGGAGGGTTTGCGGTTTTCTCGCATGATGAATTTAAAGAAAAGGCTAAAAGTGCTATTACGGCAGTGTTCAGCGAAAAGAAAAGTATTTCGATTGAAAAAGTGAGGGGAAAAGCAATAGAACTTTGTAAGAGGATGAATCTAGAAGGTGTGCTTAGCGGTATCAGAAAAAGTAAAAATGACAGTCTGGATGTGTTCTTTAGTGCTAAAACGCATAAGGAAGGAGTACCGTTCAGAGTGATAGTGTCGGAGAAGGACACGTGGCAAAAAGCTGTAGCTGTGTATCTGCAAAGAACATTAAACTTGCTTGACATAAATGACCCCTTCCTGACAAAAAATTCGGAACAGGTGATAAGTTTCGTCAGGGAACGAAAAAACATAGGGTTAAAAGCGTTTTCGGCTGACATAAAAGATCTGTACTATTCTCTGCCACAATCAGCAGTATTAACAAGTGTTGGCGAATGCATCGATGAGTACGGTGCCGTTAGATTTAGCTCACAAGCAGGTACGTCCGTCGACAATTTCTTAGAATTACTTAGGTTTTACTTGTCGTCAACGTTTATTGAAAACAATGGTACCCTGTATCTGCAAAAACAAGGAGTATGCATTGGCTCGTGCTTAGCACCAGTTTTAAGTAATTTGTTTTTGGCTGAAATGGACAGGAGGCTATCAGGACGCCTAAATGAATACAATGTTGTGCACGTATTTAGGTACGTCGATGACTTTTTAGTGTTTATCAATGACAGAACTGCAGATTTTGCTACTCAATGTAGTAGCGTGTGTAGCGTTTTTCGTGAGGGGCTTAACCCACTTGAAGTGACTTTTGAAATGCCATGTGACGGAAGGCTCAGATTTCTTGACATTAACTTTCAATTCTCAGATGAAAAGACATGCTGGTGTTACGAGCCCAGAGCAAGTAAGCCTTTACTACAGTTTCACTCAGCGCATACTAAACTGGTAAAACGAGGCATTGCGAAGATGTGCTTGAGTGAGGCACTAAAGAAGTCCTGCCGGTGCCTCATGAATGAAAGCTTCAGACAACAGGTCTCGAGGCTAAGCAATGCCGGGTACCCCAAGAGCCTCGTCGTGTCCGTTGCTGAAGGATTGCACAGAAAAGTGCTGGAGAAAAGATGTGAAGGGATGGATAGGGTGAGCTCAAGAAAGGAAAGTTTTGCCGTAATTCCATACATGCATAAGGTTTCTCACAGGATAAAAAAGATTGCGGAAAAATGTGGCACTAACGTAGTTTTCTCGGCACCCAATAAGTTGGTGAGTCTTTGCAGAAGCACAAGACCAGACAAGGGAAAATCAAATGTATGCCAAAAGAAACATAGAAACCTATTTGTGGAGTGCATCATGTGTGTTGTATACCTCATTCCACTTACTTGTGGAAAGTGTTATATCGGTCAGACCAGTAGATGCATAAACGATCGCTTGCGCGAGCACAATAACAAAGTAAATAGTGTTGTTCCTGATGGTTTTCTTTCCCTTCATTGCCAGAGATGTAATTGCACACCGAAATTCAAGGAAACGGTTATAATCAATAGAAGTAGGCACGAGATGACGCGGTTGGTATTGGAGGCCGGCAGAATTGCAGAGCTAGGTGACACGTGTGTGAGCAGCCCATCAGTGGTGTTGACAGATAAGGAACTTGATTACATGTATTCGCGATAGGGTTTGTGGTAACATGGGATAAAAGGAAGAAAGAAAAAGTAGAAAAAGATTGAAAAATATAAAATTGTAAAGTATTGGAACACGCGCGTTGGTTATATTTGATGGTTTTTAGAGCTACGCACGTGCGACGTTGGCGTGGTGGATCGCATACACCACGGAGATCTGCGTGTAATAAACTGTTGTTGAAAGTTAGCGCTGTGTTGTGTCTATGTGCCTTCTCTTGTCCGTGTTCGTTGTCTGCGCTACCATCCATCATCATGCAACCATACCAACAAGCCCAAATCGCCACCCTCATTGACTTCATTTCTCGTTCAACGGGCTCTTTCGTTCATGTACTGCGAGATCCTTCGGGTGTTGTAGCCCTCATCGTCAACGCCGTGTGCAAGGCAAGAACGCTCAGCTTTTCCATAAGGAACAAGATTCTACCAGAGGATGTTCGAGCGCTCTTCGGAGGGTGTACCCCTTCAGATGGGCACAGAACGAGGATCATGAAAATTCAGCGCTCAGAATGGCTTCGACAGGTACGCCTTTTCAGAGCCTACCTACGCGCGCAGATGCATCGAACTTACGAGTCATATGCAGCGGAGATTCACTTTCGAAAGCATCTACGTCTGGCAGACCAAATGATAGAATTCCACTGGAAGCTTCAATTACGACTGTTACGTGATTTGGTGGACAAAGTGCGCGTGAGTGCAACCTCCAACGTTCATGTGGCAGAAGGCATCTGCCTACCGGACTTTGTACTAGAAGTATTGGGACTTGGGCCAAAGTTTGCCGTGCAACCTCAAAAGAACAAGCCGGAACTCGTATCAATTGTACGTCAAGTGTCGAAGCGGGTTCCCGAGGATCAAGCCACCAGGATCATCAACGAAGGTGTGGACGCTTTAAAATTGTGTAGGCCTCCATGCCGCAGTTTGCCTCTCAAACGCGTGGAAACTTACTTGACACAGCATGCTCTGAGTGTACTTCCAGTCGATAAAGAAGGAGGGTTTGCGGTTTTCTCGCATGATGAATTTAAAGAAAAGGCTAAAAGTGCTATTACGGCAGTGTTCAGCGAAAAGAAAAGTATTTCGATTGAAAAAGTGAGGGGAAAAGCAATAGAACTTTGTAAGAGGATGAATCTAGAAGGTGTGCTTAGCGGTATCAGAAAAAGTAAAAATGACAGTCTGGATGTGTTCTTTAGTGCTAAAACGCATAAGGAAGGAGTACCGTTCAGAGTGATAGTGTCGGAGAAGGACACGTGGCAAAAAGCTGTAGCTGTGTATCTGCAAAGAACATTAAACTTGCTTGACATAAATGACCCCTTCCTGACAAAAAATTCGGAACAGGTGATAAGTTTCGTCAGGGAACGAAAAAACATAGGGTTAAAAGCGTTTTCGGCTGACATAAAAGATCTGTACTATTCTCTGCCACAATCAGCAGTATTAACAAGTGTTGGCGAATGCATCGATGAGTACGGTGCCGTTAGATTTAGCTCACAAGCAGGTACGTCCGTCGACAATTTCTTAGAATTACTTAGGTTTTACTTGTCGTCAACGTTTATTGAAAACAATGGTACCCTGTATCTGCAAAAACAAGGAGTATGCATTGGCTCGTGCTTAGCACCAGTTTTAAGTAATTTGTTTTTGGCTGAAATGGACAGGAGGCTATCAGGACGCCTAAATGAATACAATGTTGTGCACGTATTTAGGTACGTCGATGACTTTTTAGTGTTTATCAATGACAGAACTGCAGATTTTGCTACTCAATGTAGTAGCGTGTGTAGCGTTTTTCGTGAGGGGCTTAACCCACTTGAAGTGACTTTTGAAATGCCATGTGACGGAAGGCTCAGATTTCTTGACATTAACTTTCAATTCTCAGATGAAAAGACATGCTGGTGTTACGAGCCCAGAGCAAGTAAGCCTTTACTACAGTTTCACTCAGCGCATACTAAACTGGTAAAACGAGGCATTGCGAAGATGTGCTTGAGTGAGGCACTAAAGAAGTCCTGCCGGTGCCTCATGAATGAAAGCTTCAGACAACAGGTCTCGAGGCTAAGCAATGCCGGGTACCCCAAGAGCCTCGTCGTGTCCGTTGCTGAAGGATTGCACAGAAAAGTGCTGGAGAAAAGATGTGAAGGGATGGATAGGGTGAGCTCAAGAAAGGAAAGTTTTGCCGTAATTCCATACATGCATAAGGTTTCTCACAGGATAAAAAAGATTGCGGAAAAATGTGGCACTAACGTAGTTTTCTCGGCACCCAATAAGTTGGTGAGTCTTTGCAGAAGCACAAGACCAGACAAGGGAAAATCAAATGTATGCCAAAAGAAACATAGAAACCTATTTGTGGAGTGCATCATGTGTGTTGTATACCTCATTCCACTTACTTGTGGAAAGTGTTATATCGGTCAGACCAGTAGATGCATAAACGATCGCTTGCGCGAGCACAATAACAAAGTAAATAGTGTTGTTCCTGATGGTTTTCTTTCCCTTCATTGCCAGAGATGTAATTGCACACCGAAA
Source organism: Rhipicephalus microplus (assembly GCF_043290135.1). Lineage (NCBI taxonomy): Eukaryota > Metazoa > Arthropoda > Arachnida > Ixodida > Ixodidae > Rhipicephalus > Rhipicephalus microplus. The sequence continues at coordinate 1,743,416 of NW_027464609.1, forward strand.
TTCAAGGAAACGGTTATAATCAATAGAAGTAGGCACGAGATGACGCGGTTGGTATTGGAGGCCGGCAGAATTGCAGAGCTAGGTGACACGTGTGTGAGCAGCCCATCAGTGGTGTTGACAGATAAGGAACTTGATTACATGTATTCGCGATAGGGTTTGTGGTAACATGGGATAAAAGGAAGAAAGAAAAAGTAGAAAAAGATTGAAAAATATAAAATTGTAAAGTATTGGAACACGCGCGTTGGTTATATTTGATGGTTTTTAGAGCTACGCACGTGCGACGTTGGCGTGGTGGATCGCATACACCACGGAGATCTGCGTGTAATAAACTGTTGTTGAAAGTTAGCGCTGTGTTGTGTCTATGTGCCTTCTCTTGTCCGTGTTCGTTGTCTGCGCTACCATCCATCATCGTTCTTTAAGGTTTCACGATGCTTGCATGCGCTTTAACGAGAATATCACAACATAGCACTTTCGCACTTGTAACGGTACAACACGCAGTATTTGGCTTGTTCATGCCGTTTTGTGTGCTTTCACAACATTTCACCTATCGCAGTTTCGTACTCGCAATAAAACAACACTATCTCGTTAGATGACGTTGTTTTTGGTAGTTTCACGACGCTACCTAGCTTAAACTAACATAACTCAACCTAACATGACCTTCGCACTTCTATCGTTAGAAAACGTTTTACTCGCTACTTTACATTGCTTTCTACAACATTACGACGGTTTCAAGCGCTTTCACATTAGATATCACAGTTCCCAACTTGTAAAGGTGAAAAACACTGCATCTCACTAAGTGACATTGTTTAATGCGGTTTTACGACGGTTCATACCTTAACCTAACCTAACCTAACCTTACCTAACCTAACCTAACCTAACCCAACCCAACTTAACCTAACCTAACCTAACCTAACCTAAACTAACCCAACCCAACCTAACCTAACCTAAGCTAACCTAACCTAACCTAACCAAACCTAACCTAACCTAACTTAACCTAACCTAACGTAACCTAACCTAACCTATTCTAACGTAACCTAACCTTACCTGACCTAACCTAACCTAACGTAACCTAACCTAACCTAACATAACCTAACGTAACGTAACCTAACCTAACCTAACCTAACGTAACCTAACCTAACCTAACCCAACCTAACCCAACCCAACCCAACCCAACAACACCCAACCCAACCTAACCTAACCTAACCTAACCTTACCTAACCTAACCAAATTATCCTTACCTAACCTAACCTAACCTAACGTAACGTAACCTAACCTAACCTAACCTAACGTAACCTAACCTAACGTAACCTAACCTAACCTAACCTAACCTAACCTAACCCAACCTAACCTAACCTAACCTAACCTAACCCAACTCAACCCAACCTAACCTAATCTAACCTAACCTAACCTAACCTAACCAAACCTAACCTAACCTAACCTAACCTAACCTAACGACGGTTGCAAGCGCTTTCACATTAAATATCGCAGTTCCCCACTTTTAATGGTGAAAAACACTGCATCTCAGTAATTGACATTGTTTAATGCGGTTTTACGACGGTTCATATCTTAACCTAACCTAACATTCGCACTTGTATCTAAAAACGCTCTATTACACTGTTTTGTTCACAATTACGATATTTGCTTAACCTCACAGTTTTTCACCAACTTATTGCAGTACAGAACGCTGAATCTCGCTAAATGACATCGTTCTTTAAGGTTTCACGATACTTGCATGCGCTTTACCGAGAATGTCACAACATAGCAGTTTCGCACTTGTAACGGCACAAACGCAGTATTTCGCTTGTTCATGCCGTTTTGTGTGCTTTCACAACATTTTACCTATCGCAGTTTCGTACTCGCAATAAAACAACACTATCTCGTTAGATGACGTCGTTTTTGGCGGTTTCACGACGCTACCTAGCTCAAACTAACCGAACCTTCGCACTTCTATCGTTAGAAAACGTTTTATTCGCTACTTTACAATGTTTTCTACAAGATTACGACGGTTTCATGCGCTTTCACATTAGATATCGCAGTTCCCGACTTGTAATGGTGGAAAACACAGAATCTCACTAAGTGACATTGTTTAATGCGGTTTTAGCGCGGTTCATATCTTAACCTAACCTAACCTTACCTAACCCAACCTAACCTAACCTAACCCGACCAAACCTTACCTAACATACCCTAACCTAACCTAACCTAACCTAACCTAACCAAACCTAACCTAACCTAACCTAACCTAACCTAACCTAACGACGTTTGCAAGCGCTTTCACATTAGATATCGCAGTTCCCGACTTGTAATGGTGAAAACACTGCATCTCACTAAGTGACATTGTTTAATGCGGTTTTACGACGGTTCATACCTTAACCTAACCTAACCTAACCTAACCTTACCTAACCTAACCTAACCTAACCCAACCCAACTTAACCTAACCTAACCTAACCTAACCTAAACTAACCTAACCCAACCTAACCTAACCTAACCTAACACAACCTAACCCAACCCATCCCAACCTAACCTAACCTAAGCTAACCTAACCTAACCTAACCAAACCTAACCTAACCTAACTTAACCTAACCTAACGTAACCTAACCTAACCTATTCTAACGTAACCTAACCTTACCTGACCTAACCTAACCTAACGTAACCTAACCTAACCTAACATAACCTAACGTAACCTAACCTAACCTAACCTAACCTAAACTAACCTAACCCAACATAACCTAACCTAACCTAACCTAACCCAACCTAACCCAACCCATCCCAACCTAACCTAACCTAAGCTAACCTAACCTAACCTAACCAAACCTAACCTAACCTAACTTAACCTAACCTAACGTAACCTAACCTAACCTATTCTAACTTAACCTAACCTCACCTGACCTAACCTAACGTAACCTAACCTAACCTAACATAACCTAACGTAACCTAACCTAACCTAACGTAACCTAACCTAACCTAACCCAACCTAACCCAACCCAACCCAACCCAACAACACCCAACCCAACCTAACCTAACCTAACCTAACCTTACCTAACCTAACCAAATTATCCTTACCTTACCTAACCTAACCTAACGTAACCTAACCTAACGTAACCTAACCTAACCTAACCTAACCTAACCTAACCCAACCTAACCTAACCTAACACAACTCAACCCAACCTAACCTAATCTAACCTAACCTAACCTAACCTAACCTAACCAAACCTAACCTAACCTAACATAACCTAACCTAACGACGGTTGCAAGCGCTTTCACAATAAATATCGCAGTTCCCCACTTTTAATGGTGAAAAACACTGCATCTCAGTAATTGACATTGTTTAATGCGGTTTTACGACGGTTCATATCTTAACCTAACCTAACATTCGCAGTTGTATCTAAAAACGCTCTATTACACTGTTTTGTTCAAAATTACGATATTTGCATAACCTCACAGTTTTTCACCAACTTATTGCAGTACAGAACGCTGTATCTCGCTAAATGACATTGTTCTTTAAGGTTTCACGATGCTTGCATGCGATTTAACGAGAATATCACAATATAGCAGTTTCGCACTTGTAACGGTAGAACACGCAGTATTTGGCTTGTTCATGCCGTTTTGTGTGCTTTCCCAACATTTTACCTATCGCAATTTCGTACTCGCAATAAAACAACACTATCTCGTTAGACGACGTCGTTTTTGGTGGTTTCACGACGCTACCTAGCTTAAACTAACATAACTCAACCTAACATAACCTTCGCACTTCTATCGTTAGAAAACGTTTTACTCGCCACTTTACAATGTTTTCTACAAGATTACGACGGTTTCATGCGCTTTCACATTAGATATCGTAGTTCCCGACTTGTAATGTTGAAAAACACTACATCTCACTAAGTGACATTGTTTAATGCGGTTTTACGACGGTTGATATGTCAACCTAACCTAACATTCGCACTTGTATCTAAAGACGCTCAATTACACTGTTTCGTTCACAATTACGATATTTGCTTGACCTCACAGTTTCTCACCAACTTATTACAGTACAGAACGCTGTATCTCGCTAAATGACATCGTTCTTTAAGGTTTCACGATACTTGCATGCGCTTTACCGAGAATGTCACAACATAGCACTTTCGCACTTGTAACGGTACAACACGCAGTATTTGGCTTGTTCATGCCGTTTTGTGTGCTTTCCCAACATTTTACCTATCGCAGTTTCGTACTCGCAATAAAACAACACTATCTCGTTAGACGACGTCGTTTTTGGTGGTTTCACGACGCTACCTAGCTTAAACTAACATAACTCAACCTAACATAACCTTCGCACTTCTATCGTTAGAAAACGTTTTACTCGCTACTTTACATTGCTTTCTACAACATTACGACGGTTTCAAGCGCTTTCACATTAGATATCGCAGTTCCCAACTTGTAAAGGTGAAAAACACTGCATCTCACTAAGTGACATTGTTTATTGCGGTTTTACGACGGTTCATACCTTAACCTAACGTAACCTAACCTAACCTAACCCAACCTAACCTAACATAACCTAACCTAACCTAACCTAACCTAACCTAACCAAACCTAACCTAACGTAACCTAACCTAACCTAACCTAACCTAACCTAACCTAACGACGTTTGCAAGTGCTTTCACATTAGATATCGCAGTTCCCAACTTGTAATGGTGAAAAACACTGCATCTCACTAAGTGACATTGTTTAATGCGGTTTTACGACGGTTCATATCTTAACCTAACCTAACATTCGCACTTGTATTAAAAAACGCTCTATTACACTGTTTCGTTCACAATTAGGATATTTGCATAACCTCACAGTTTTTCACCAACTTATTGCAGTACAGAACGCTGTATCTCGCTAAATGACATCGTTCTTTAAGGTTTCACGATGCTTGCATGCGCTTTAACGAGAATATCACAACATAGCAGTTTCGCACTTGTAACGGTACAACACGCAGTATTTGGCTTGTTCATGCCGTTTTGTGTGCTTTCACAACATTTCACCTATCGCAGTTTCGTACTCGCAATAAAACAACAGTATCTCGTTAGATGACGTTGTTTTTGGTAGTTTCACGACGCTACCTAGCTTAAACTAACATAACTCAACCTAACATGACCTTCGCACTTCTATCGTTAGAAAACGTTTTACTCGCTACTTTACATTGCTTTCTACAACATTACGACGGTTTCAAGCACTTTCACATTAGATATCACAGTTCCCAATTTGTAAAGGTGAAAAACACTGCATCTCACTAAGTGACATTGTTTAATGCGGTTTTACGACGGTTCATACCTTAACCTAACCTAACCTAACCTAACCTTACCTAACCTAACCTAACCTAACCCAACCCAACTTAACCTAACCTAACCTAACCTAACCTAAACTAACCTAACCCAACCTAACCTAACCTGACCCAACCTAACCCAACCCAACCCAACCTAACCTAAGCTAACCTAACCTAACCTAACCAAACCTAACCTAACCTAACTTAACCTAACCTAACGTAACCTAACCTAACCTATTCTAATGTCACCTAACCTTACCTGACCTAACCTAACCTAACGTAACCTAACCTAACCTAACATAACCTAATGTAACCTAACCTAACCTAACCTAACGTAACCTAACCTAACCTAACCCAACCTAACCCAACCCAACCCAACACAACAACACCCAACCCAACCTAACCTAACCTAACCTAACCTTACCTAACCTAACCAAATTATCCTTACCTAACCTAACCTAACGTAACGTAACCTAACCTAACCTAACCTAACGTAACCTAACCTAACGTAACCTAACCTAACCTAACCTAACCCAACCTAACCTAACCTAACCTAATCTAACCCAACTCAACCCTACCTAACCAAATCTAACCTAACCTAACCTAACCTAACCAAACCTAACCTAACCTAACCTAACCTAACCTAACCTAACGACGGTTGCAAGCGCTTTCACATTAAATATCGCAGTTCCCCACTTTTAATGGTGAAAAACACTGCATCTCAGTAATTGACATTGTTTAATGCGGTTTTACGACGGTTCATATCTTAACCTAACCTAACATTCGCACTTGTACCTAAAAACGCTCTATTACACTGTTTTGTTCACAATTACGATATTTGCATAACCTCACAGTTTTTCACCAACTTATTGCAGTACAGAACGCTGTATCTCGCTAAATGACATTGTTCTTTAAGGTTTCACGATGCTTGCATGCGATTTAACGAGAATATCACAATATAGCAGTTTCGCACTTGTAACGGTAGAACACGCAGTATTTGGCTTGTTCATGCCGTTTTGTGTGCTTTCCCAACATTTTACCTATCGCAGTTTCGTACTCGCAATAAAACAACACTATCTCGTTAGACGACGTCGTTTTTGGTGGTTTCACGACGCTACCTAGCTTAAACTAACATAACTCAACCTAACATAACCTTCGCACTTCTATCGTTAGAAAACGTTTTACTCGCTACTTTACATTGCTTTCTACAACATTACGACGGTTTCAAGCGCTTTCACATTAGATATCGCAGTTCCCAACTTGTAAAGGTGAAAAACACTGCATCTCACTAAGTGACATTGTTTATTGCGGTTTTACGACGGTTCATACCTTAACCTAACGTAACCTAACCTAACCTAACCCAGCCTAACCTAACATAACCTAACCTAACCTAACCTAACCAAACCTAACCTAACGTAACCTAACCTAACCTAACCTAACCTAACCTAACGACGTTTGCAAGTGCTTTCACATTAGATATCGCAGTTCCCAACTTGTAATGGTGAAAAACACTGCATCTCACTAAGTGACATTGTTTAATGCGGTTTTACGACGGTTCATATCTTAACCTAACCTAACATTCGCACTTGTATTAAAAAACGCTCTATTACACTGTTTCGTTCACAATTAGGATATTTGCATAACCTCACAGTTTTTCACCAACTTATTGCAGTACAGAACGCTGTATCTCGCTAAATGACATCGTTCTTTAAGGTTTCACGATGCTTGCATGCGCTTTAACGAGAATATCACAACATAGCAGTTTCGCACTTGTAACGGTACAACACGCAGTATTTGGCTTGTTCATGCCGTTTTGTGTGCTTTCACAACATTTCACCTATCGCAGTTTCGTACTCGCAATAAAACAACAGTATCTCGTTAGATGACGTTGTTTTTGGTAGTTTCACGACGCTACCTAGCTTAAACTAACATAACTCAACCTAACATGACCTTCGCACTTCTATCGTTAGAAAACGTTTTACTCGCTACTTTACATTGCTTTCTACAACATTACGACGGTTTCAAGCACTTTCACATTAGATATCACAGTTCCCAATTTGTAAAGGTGAAAAACACTGCATCTCACTAAGTGACATTGTTTAATGCGGTTTTACGACGGTTCATACCTTAACCTAACCTAACCTAACCTAACCTTACCTAACCTAACCTAACCTAACCCAACCCAACTTAACCTAACCTAACCTAACCTAACCTAAACTAACCTAACCCAACCTAACCTAACCTGACCCAACCTAACCCAACCCAACCCAACCTAACCTAAGCTAACCTAACCTAACCTAACCAAACCTAACCTAACCTAACTTAACCTAACCTAACGTAACCTAACCTAACCTATTCTAATGTCACCTAACCTTACCTGACCTAACCTAACCTAACGTAACCTAACCTAACCTAACATAACCTAACGTAACCTAACCTAACCTAATCTAACGTAACCTAACCTAACCTAACCCAACCTAACCCAACCCAACCCAACACAACAACACCCAACCCAACCTAACCTAACCTAACCTAACCTTACCTAACCTAACCAAATTATCCTTACCTAACCTAACCTAACGTAACGTAACCTAACCTAACCTAACCTAACGTAACCTAACCTAACGTAACCTAACCTAACCTAACCTAACCCAACCTAACCTAACCTAACCTAATCTAACCCAACTCAACCCTACCTAACCAAATCTAACCTAACCTAACCTAACCTAACCAAACCTAACCTAACCTAACCTAACCTAACCTAACGACGGTTGCAAGCGCTTTCACATTAAATATCGCAGTTCCCCACTTTTAATGGTGAAAAACACTGCATCTCAGTAATTGACATTGTTTAATGCGGTTTTACGACGGTTCATATCTTAACCTAACCTAACATTCGCACCTGTACCTAAAAACGCTCTATTACACTGTTTTGTTCACAATTACGATATTTGCATAACCTCACAGTTTTTCACCAACTTATTGCAGTACAGAACGCTGTATCTCGCTAAATGACATTGTTCTTTAAGGTTTCACGATGCTTGCATGCGATTTAACGAGAATATCACAATATAGCAGTTTCGCACTTGTAACGGTAGAACACGCAGTATTTGGCTTGTTCATGCCGTTTTGTGTGCTTTCACAACATTTCACCTATCGCAGTTTAATACTCGCTATAAAACAACACTATCTCGTTAGATGACGTCGTTTTTGGTAGTTTCACGACGCTACCTAGCTTAAACTAACCTAACCTAACCTAACCTTCGCACTTCTATCGTTAGAAAACGTTTTACTCGCCACTTTACAATGTTTTCTACAAGATTACGACGGTTTCATGCGCTTTCACATTAGATATCGTAGTTCCCGACTTGTAATGTTGAAAAACACTACATCTCACTAAGTGACATTGTTTAATGCGGTTTTACGACGGTTGATATGTCAAACTAACCTAACATTCGAACTTGTATCTATAGACGCTCAATTACACTGTTTCGTTCACAATTACGATATTTGCTTGACCTCACAGTTTCTTACCAACTTATTACAGTACAGAACGCTGTATCTCGCTAAATGACATCGTTCTTTAAGGTTTCACGATACTTGCATGCGCTTTACCGAGAATGTCACAACATAGCACTTTCGCACTTGTAACGGTACAACACGCAGTATTTGGCTTGTTCATGCCGTTTTGTGTGCTTTCACAACATTTCACCTATCGCAGTTTCGTACTCGCAATAAAACAACACTATCTCGTTAGATGACGTCGTTTTTGGTGGTTTCACGACGCTACCTAGCTTAAACTAACAGAACTCAACCTAACATAACCTTCGCACTTCTATCGTTAGAAAACATTTTACTCGCTACTTTACATTGCTTTCTACAACATTAGGACAGTTTCAAGCGCTTTCACATGATATCGCAGTTCCCAACTTGTAAAGGTGAAAAACACGGCATCTCACTAAGTGACATTGTTTATTGCGGTTTTACGACGGTTCATACCTTAACCTAACGTAACCTAACCTAACCTAACCCAACCTAACCTAACATAACCTAACCTAACCTAACCTAACCTAACCTAACGTAACCTAACCTAACCTAACCTAACCTAACCTAACCTAACGACGTTTGCAAGTGCTTTCACATTAGATATCGCAGTTCCCAACTTGTAATGGTGAAAAACACTGCATCTCACTAAGTGACATTGTTTAATGCGGTTTTACGACGGTTCATATCTTAACCTAACCTAACATTCGTACTTGTATTGAAAAACGCTCTATTACACTGTTTCGTTCACAATTACGATATTTGCATAACCTCACAGTTTTTCACCAACTTATTGCAGTACAGAACGCTGTATCTCGCTAAATGACATCGTTCTTTAAGGTTTCACGATGCTTGCATGCGCTTTAACGAGAATATCACAACATAGCAGTTTCGCACTTGTAACGGTACAACACGCACTATTTGACTTGTTCATGCCGTTTTGTGTGCTTTCACAACATTTCACCTATCGCAGTTTCGTACTCGCAATAAAACAACACTATCTCGTTAGATGACGTTGTTTTTGGTAGTTTCACGACGCTACCTAGCTTAAACAAACATAACTCAACCTAACATGACCTTCGCACTTCTATCGTTAGAAAACGTTTTACTCGCTACTTTACATTGCTTTCTACAACATTACGACGGTTTCAAGCGCTTTCACATTAGATATCACAGTTCCCAACTTGTAAAGGTGAAAAACACTGCATCTCACTAAGTGACATTGTTTAATGCGGTTTTACGACGGTTCATACCTTAACCTAACCTAACCTAACCTAACCTAACCTTACCTAACCTAACCTAACCTAACCCAACCCAACTTAACCTAACCTAACCTAACCTAAACTAACCTAACCCAACCTAACCTAACCTAACCCAACCTAACCCAACCCAACCCAACCTGACCTAAGCTAACCTAACCTAACCTAACCAAACCTAACCTAACTTAACCTAACCTAACGTAACCTAACCTAACCTATTCTAACGTAACCTAACCTTACCTGACCTAACCTAACGTAACCTAACCTAACCTAACATAACCTAACGTAACCTAACCTAACGTAACCTAACCTAACCTAACCCAACCTAACCCAACCCAACCCAACCCAACAACACCCAACCCAACCTAACCTAACCTTACCTAACCTAACCAAATTATCCTTACCTAACCTAACCTAACCTAACGTAACGTAACCTAACCTAACCTAACGTAACCTAACCTAACGTAACCTAACCTAACCTAACCTAACCTAACCCAACCTAACCTAACCTAACCTAACCTAACCTAACCCAACTCAACCCAACCTAACCTAATCTAACCTAACCTAACCTAACCTAACCTAACCAAACCTAACCTAACCTAACCTAACCTAACCTAACCTGACGACGGTTGCAAGCGCTTTCACACTAAATATCGCAGTTCCCCACTTTTAATGGTGAAAAACACTGCATCTCAGTAATTGACATTGTTTAATGCGGTTTTACGACGGTTCATATCTTAACCTAACCTAACATTCGCACTTGTATTAAAAAACGCTCTATTACACTGTTTCGTTCACAATTAGGATATTTGCATACCCTCACAGTTTTTCACCAACTTATTGCAGTACAGAACGCTGTATCTCGCTAAATGACATCGTTCTTTAAGGTTTCACGATGCTTGCATGCGCTTTAACGAGAATATCACAACATAGCACTTTCGCACTTGTAACGGTACAACACGCAGTATTTGGCTTGTTCATGCCGTTTTGTGTGCTTTCACAACATTTGACCTATCGCAGTTTAATACTCGCTATAAAACAACACTATCTCGTTAGATGACGTCGTTTTTGGTAGTTTCACGACGCTACCTAGCTTAAACTAACCTAACCTAACCTAACCTTCGCACTTCTATCGTTAGAAAACGTTTTACTCGCCACTTTACAATGTTTTCTACAAGATTACGACGGTTTCATGCGCTTTCACATTAGATATCGTAGTTCCCGACTTGTAATGTTGAAAAACACTACATCTCACTAAGTGACATTGTTTAATGCGGTTTTACGACGGTTGATATGTCAAACTAACCTAACATTCGAACTTGTATCTATAGACGCTCAATTACACTGTTTCGTTCACAATTACGATATTTGCTTGACCTCACAGTTTCTTACCAACTTATTACAGTACAGAACGCTGTATCTCGCTAAATGACATCGTTCTTTAAGGTTTCACGATACTTGCATGCGCTTTACCGAGAATGTCACAACATAGCACTTTCGCACTTGTAACGGTACAACACGCAGTATTTGGCTTGTTCATGCCGTTTTGTGTGCTTTCACAACATTTCACCTATCGCAGTTTCGTACTCGCAATAAAACAACACTATCTCGTTAGATGACGTCGTTTTTGGTGGTTTCACGACGCTACCTAGCTTAAACTAACAGAACTCAACCTAACATAACCTTCGCACTTCTATCGTTAGAAAACATTTTACTCGCTACTTTACATTGCTTTCTACAACATTAGGACAGTTTCAAGCGCTTTCACATGATATCGCAGTTCCCAACTTGTAAAGGTGAAAAACACGGCATCTCACTAAGTGACATTGTTTATTGCGGTTTTACGACGGTTCATACCTTAACCTAACGTAACCTAACCTAACCTAACCCAACCTAACCTAACATAACCTAACCTAACCTAACCTAACCTAACCTAACGTAACCTAACCTAACCTAACCTAACCTAACCTAACCTAACGACGTTTGCAAGTGCTTTCACATTAGATATCGCAGTTCCCAACTTGTAATGGTGAAAAACACTGCATCTCACTAAGTGACATTGTTTAATGCGGTTTTACGACGGTTCATATCTTAACCTAACCTAACATTCGTACTTGTATTGAAAAACGCTCTATTACACTGTTTCGTTCACAATTACGATATTTGCATAACCTCACAGTTTTTCACCAACTTATTGCAGTACAGAACGCTGTATCTCGCTAAATGACATCGTTCTTTAAGGTTTCACGATGCTTGCATGCGCTTTAACGAGAATATCACAACATAGCAGTTTCGCACTTGTAACGGTACAACACGCACTATTTGACTTGTTCATGCCGTTTTGTGTGCTTTCACAACATTTCACCTATCGCAGTTTCGTACTCGCAATAAAACAACACTATCTCGTTAGATGACGTTGTTTTTGGTAGTTTCACGACGCTACCTAGCTTAAACAAACATAACTCAACCTAACATGACCTTCGCACTTCTATCGTTAGAAAACGTTTTACTCGCTACTTTACATTGCTTTCTACAACATTACGACGGTTTCAAGCGCTTTCACATTAGATATCACAGTTCCCAACTTGTAAAGGTGAAAAACACTGCATCTCACTAAGTGACATTGTTTAATGCGGTTTTACGACGGTTCATACCTTAACCTAACCTAACCTAACCTAACCTAACCTTACCTAACCTAACCTAACCTAACCCAACCCAACTTAACCTAACCTAACCTAACCTAAACTAACCTAACCCAACCTAACCTAACCTAACCCAACCTAACCCAACCCAACCCAACCTGACCTAAGCTAACCTAACCTAACCTAACCAAACCTAACCTAACTTAACCTAACCTAACGTAACCTAACCTAACCTATTCTAACGTAACCTAACCTTACCTGACCTAACCTAACGTAACCTAACCTAACCTAACATAACCTAACGTAACCTAACCTAACGTAACCTAACCTAACCTAACCCAACCTAACCCAACCCAACCCAACCCAACAACACCCAACCCAACCTAACCTAACCTTACCTAACCTAACCAAATTATCCTTACCTAACCTAACCTAACCTAACGTAACGTAACCTAACCTAACCTAACGTAACCTAACCTAACGTAACCTAACCTAACCTAACCTAACCTAACCCAACCTAACCTAACCTAACCTAACCTAACCTAACCCAACTCAACCCAACCTAACCTAATCTAACCTAACCTAACCTAACCTAACCTAACCAAACCTAACCTAACCTAACCTAACCTAACCTAACCTGACGACGGTTGCAAGCGCTTTCACACTAAATATCGCAGTTCCCCACTTTTAATGGTGAAAAACACTGCATCTCAGTAATTGACATTGTTTAATGCGGTTTTACGACGGTTCATATCTTAACCTAACCTAACATTCGCACTTGTATTAAAAAACGCTCTATTACACTGTTTCGTTCACAATTAGGATATTTGCATACCCTCACAGTTTTTCACCAACTTATTGCAGTACAGAACGCTGTATCTCGCTAAATGACATCGTTCTTTAAGGTTTCACGATGCTTGCATGCGCTTTAACGAGAATATCACAACATAGCACTTTCGCACTTGTAACGGTACAACACGCAGTATTTGGCTTGTTCATGCCGTTTTGTGTGCTTTCACAACATTTGACCTATCGCAGTTTCGTACTCGCAATAAAACAACACTATCTCGTTAGATGACGTTGTTTTTGGTAGTTTCACGACGCTACCTAGCTTAAACTAACATAACTCAACCTAACATGACCTTCGCACTTCTATCGTTAGAAAACGTTTTACTCGCTACTTTACATTGCTTTCTACAACATTACGACGGTTTCAAGCGCTTTCACATTAGATATCACAGTTCCCAACTTGTAAAGGTGAAAAACACTGCATCTCACTAAGTGACATTGTTTAATGCGGTTTTACGACGGTTCATACCTTAACCTAACCTAACCTAACCTTACCTAACCTAACCTA
>NW_027464609.1:1770000-1780000 GCF_043290135.1 Rhipicephalus microplus
TGTATCTCGCTAAATGACATTGTTCTTTAAGGTTTCACGATGCTTGCATGCGATTTAACGAGAATATCACAATATAGCAGTTTCGCACTTGTAACGGTAGAACACGCAGTATTTGGCTTGTTCATGCCGTTTTGTGTACTTTCACAACATTTCACCTATCGCAGTTTAATACTCGCTATAAAACAACACTATCTCGTTAGATGACGTCGTTTTTGGTAGTTTCACGACGCTACCTAGCTTAAACTAACCTAACCTAACCTAACCTTCGCACTTCTATCGTTAGAAAACGTTTTACTCGCCACTTTACAATGTTTTCTACAAGATTACGACGGTTTCATGCGCTTTCACATTAGATATCGTAGTTCCCGACTTGTAAAGGTGAAAAACACTGCATCTCACTAAGTGACATTGTTTATTGCGGTTTTACGACGGTTCATACCTTAACCTAACGTAACCTAACCTAACCTAACCCAACCTAACCTAACATAACCTAACCTAACCTAACCTAACCTAACCTAACGTAACCTAACCTAACCTAACCTAACCTAACCTAACCTAACGACGTTTGCAAGTGCTTTCACATTAGATATCGCAGTTCCCAACTTGTAATGGTGAAAAACACTGCATCTCACTAAGTGACATTGTTTAATGCGGTTTTACGACGGTTCATATCTTAACCTAACCTAACATTCGTACTTGTATTGAAAAACGCTCTATTACACTGTTTCGTTCACAATTACGATATTTGCATAACCTCACAGTTTTTCACCAACTTATTGCAGTACAGAACGCTGTATCTCGCTAAATGACATCGTTCTTTAAGGTTTCACGATGCTTGCATGCGCTTTAACGAGAATATCACAACATAGCAGTTTCGCACTTGTAACGGTACAACACGCACTATTTGACTTGTTCATGCCGTTTTGTGTGCTTTCACAACATTTCACCTATCGCAGTTTCGTACTCGCAATAAAACAACACTATCTCGTTAGATGACGTTGTTTTTGGTAGTTTCACGACGCTACCTAGCTTAAACAAACATAACTCAACCTAACATGACCTTCGCACTTCTATCGTTAGAAAACGTTTTACTCGCTACTTTACATTGCTTTCTACAACATTACGACGGTTTCAAGCGCTTTCACATTAGATATCACAGTTCCCAACTTGTAAAGGTGAAAAACACTGCATCTCACTAAGTGACATTGTTTAATGCGGTTTTACGACGGTTCATACCTTAACCTAACCTAACCTAACCTAACCTAACCTTACCTAACCTAACCTAACCTAACCCAACCCAACTTAACCTAACCTAACCTAACCTAAACTAACCTAACCCAACCTAACCTAACCTAACCCAACCTAACCCAACCCAACCCAACCTGACCTAAGCTAACCTAACCTAACCTAACCAAACCTAACCTAACTTAACCTAACCTAACGTAACCTAACCTAACCTATTCTAACGTAACCTAACCTTACCTGACCTAACCTAACCTAACGTAACCTAACCTAACCTAACATAACCTAACGTAACCTAACCTAACCTAACCTAACGTAACCTAACCTAACCTAACCCAACCTAACCCAACCCAACCCAACAACACCCAACCCAACCTAACCTAACCTTACCTAACCTAACCAAATTATCCTTACCTAACCTAACCTAACCTAACGTAACGTAACCTAACCTAACCTAACCTAACGTAACCTAACCTAACCTAACCTAACCTAACCCAACCTAACCTAACCTAACCTAACCTAACCCAACTCAACCCAACCTAACCTAATCTAACCTAACCTAACCTAACCAAACCTAACCTAACCTAACCTAACCTGACGACGGTTGCAAGCGCTTTCACACTAAATATCGCAGTTCCCCACTTTTAATGGTGAAAAACACTGCATCTCAGTAATTGACATTGTTTAATGCGGTTTTACGACGGTTCATATCTTAACCTAACCTAACATTCGCACTTGTATTAAAAAACGCTCTATTACACTGTTTCGTTCACAATTAGGATATTTGCATAACCTCACAGTTTTTCACCAACTTATTGCAGTACAGAACGCTGTATCTCGCTAAATGACATCGTTCTTTAAGGTTTCACGATGCTTGCATGCGCTTTAACGAGAATATCACAACATAGCACTTTCGCACTTGTAACGGTACAACACGCAGTATTTGGCTTGTTCATGCCATTTTGTGTGCTTTCACAACATTTCACCTATCGCAGTTTCGTACTCGCAATAAAACAACACTATCTCGTTAGATGACGTTGTTTTTGGTAGTTTCACGACGCTACCTAGCTTAAACTAACATAACTCAACCTAACATGACCTTCGCACTTCTATCGTTAGAAAACGTTTTACTCGCTACTTTACATTGCTTTCTACAACATTACGACGGTTTCAAGCGCTTTCACATTAGATATCACAGTTCTCAACTTGTAAAGGTGAAAAACACTGCATCTCACTAAGTGACATTGTTTAATGCGGTTTTACGACGGTTCATACCTTAACCTAACCTAACCTAACCTTACCTAACCTAACCTAACCTAACCCAACCCAACTTAACCTAACCTAACCTAACCTAACCTAAACTAACCCAACCCAACCTAACCTAACCTAAGCTAACCTAACCTAACCTAACCAAACCTAACCTAACCTAACTTAACCTAACCTAACGTAACCTAACCTAACCTATTCTAACGTAACCTAACCTTACCTGACTTAACCTAACCTAACGTAACCTAACCTAACCTAACATAACCTAACGTAACGTAACCTAACCTAACCTAACCTAACGTAACCTAACCTAACCTAACCCAACCTAACCCAACCCAACCCAACCCAACAACACCCAACCCAACCTAACCTAACCTAACCTAACCTTACCTAACCTAACCAAATTATCCTTACCTAACCTAACCTAACCTAACGTAACGTAACCTAACCTAACCTAACCTAACGTAACCTAACCTAACGTAACCTAACCTAACCTAACCTAACCTAACCCAACCTAACCTAACCTAACCTAACCTAACCTAACCCAACTCAACCCAACCTAACCTAATCTAACCTAACCTAACCTAACCTAACCAAACCTAACCTAACCTAACCTAACCTAACCTAACCTAACGACGGTTGCAAGCGCTTTCACATTAAATATCGCAGTTCCCCACTTTTAATGGTGAAAAACACTGCATCTCAGTAATTGACATTGTTTAATGCGGTTTTACGACGGTTCATATCTTAACCTAACCTAACATTCGCACTTGTATCTAAAAACGCTCTATTACACTGTTTTGTTCACAATTACGATATTTGCTTAACCTCACAGTTTTTCACCAACTTATTGCAGTACAGAACGCTGTATCTCGCTAAATGACATTGTTCTTTAAGGTTTCACGATGCTTGCATGCGATTTAACGAGAATATCACAATATAGCAGTTTCGCACTTGTAACGGTAGAACACGCAGTATTTGGCTTGTTCATGCCGTTTTGTGTACTTTCACAACATTTCACCTATCGCAGTTTAATACTCGCTATAAAACAACACTATCTCGTTAGATGACGTCGTTTTTGGTAGTTTCACGACGCTACCTAGCTTAAACTAACCTAACCTAACCTAACCTTCGCACTTTTATCGTTAGAAAACGTTTTACTCGCCACTTTACAATGTTTTCTACAAGATTACGACGGTTTCATGCGCTTTCACATTAGATATCGTAGTTCCCGACTTGTAAAGGTGAAAAACACTGCATCTCACTAAGTGACATTGTTTATTGCGGTTTTACGACGGTTCATACCTTAACCTAACGTAACCTAACCTAACCTAACCCAACCTAACCTAACATAACCTAACCTAACCTAACCTAACCAACGTAACCTAACCTAACCTAACCTAACCTAACCTAACCTAACCTAACGACGTTTGCAAGTGCTTTCACATTAGATATCGCAGTTCCCAACTTGTAATGGTGAAAAACACTGCATCTCACTAAGTGACATTGTTTAATGCGGTTTTACGACGGTTCATATCTTAACCTAACCTAACATTCGTACTTGTATTGAAAAACGCTCTATTACACTGTTTCGTTCACAATTACGATATTTGCATAACCTCACAGTTTTTCACCAACTTATTGCAGTACAGAACGCTGTATCTCGCTAAATGACATCGTTCTTTAAGGTTTCACGATGCTTGCATGCGCTTTAACGAGAATATTACAACATAGCAGTTTCGCACTTGTAACGGTACAACACGCACTATTTGACTTGTTCATGCCGTTTTGTGTGCTTTCACAACATTTTACCTATCGCAGTTTCGTACTCGCAATAAAACAACACTATCTCGTTAGATGACGTTGTTTTTGGTAGTTTCACGACGCTACCTAGCTTAAACAAACATAACTCAACCTAACATGACCTTCGCACTTCTATCGTTAGAAAACGTTTTACTCGCTACTTTACATTGCTTTCTACAACATTACGACGGTTTCAAGCGCTTTCACATTAGATATCACAGTTCCCAACTTGTAAAGGTGAAAAACACTGCATCTCACTAAGTGACATTGTTTAATGCGGTTTTACGACGGTTCATACCTTAACCTAACCTAACCTAACCTAACCTAACCTTACCTAACCTAACCTAACCTAACCCAACCCAACTTAACCTAACCTAACCTAACCTAAACTAACCTAACCCAACCTAACCTAACCTAACCCAACCTAACCCAACCCAACCCAACCTAACCTAAGCTAACCTAACCTAACCTAACCAAACCTAACCTAACTTAACCTAACCTAACGTAACCTAACCTAACCTATTCTAACGTAACCTAACCTTACCTGACCTAACCTAACCTAACGTAACCTAACCTAACCTAACATAACCTAACGTAACCTAACCTAACCTAACCTAACGTAACCTAACCTAACCTAACCCAACCTAACCCAACCCAACCCAACAACACCCAACCCAACCTAACCTAACCTTACCTAACCTAACCAAATTATCCTTACCTAACCTAACCTAACCTAACGTAACGTAACCTAACCTAACCTAACCTAACGTAACCTAACCTAACGTAACCTAACCTAACCTAACCTAACCCAACCTCACCTAACCTAACCTAACCTAACCTAACCTAACCCAACTCAACCCAACCTAACCTAATCTAACCTAACCTAACCTAACCTAACCTAACCAAACCTAGCCTAACCTAACCTAACCTGACGACGGTTGCAAGCGCTTTCACACTAAATATCGCAGTTCCCCACTTTTAATGGTGAAAAACACTGCATCTCAGTAATTGACATTGTTTAATGCGGTTTTACGACGGTTCATATCTTAACCTAACCTAACATTCGCACTTGTATTAAAAAACGCTCTATTACACTGTTTCGTTCACAATTAGGATATTTGCATAACCTCACAGTTTTTCACCAACTTATTGCAGTACAGAACGCTGTATCTCGCTAAATGACATCGTTCTTTAAGGTTTCACGATGCTTGCATGCGCTTTAACGAGAATATCACAACATAGCACTTTCGCACTTGTAACGGTACAACACGCAGTATTTGGCTTGTTCATGCCGTTTTGTGTGCTTTCACAACATTTCACCTATCGCAGTTTCGTACTCGCAATAAAACAACACTATCTCGTTAGATGACGTTGTTTTTGGTAGTTTCACGACGCTACCTAGCTTAAACTAACATAACTCAACCTAACATGACCTTCGCACTTCTATCGTTAGAAAACGTTTTACTCGCTACTTTACATTGCTTTCTACAACATTACGACGGTTTCAAGCGCTTTCACATTAGATATCACAGTTCCCAACTTGTAAAGGTGAAAAACACTGCATCTCACTAAGTGACATTGTTTAATGTGGTTTTACGACGGTTCATACCTTAATCTAACCTAACCTAACCTTACCTAACCTAACCTAACCTAACCTAACCCAACCCAACTTAACCTAACCTAACCTAACCTAACCTAAACTAACCCAACCCAACCTAACCTAACCTAAGCTAACCTAACCTAACCTAACCAAACCTAACCTAACCTAACTTAACCTAACCTAACGTAACCTAACCTAACCTATTCTAACGTAACCTAACCTTACCTGACCTAACCTAACCTAACGTAACCTAACCTAACCTAACATAACCTAACGTAACGTAACCTAACCTAACCTAACCTAACGTAACCTAACCTAACCTAACCCAACCTAACCCAACCCAACCCAACAACACCCAACCCAACCTAACCTAACCTAACCTAACCTTACCTAACCTAACCAAATTATCCTTACCTAACCTAACCTAACCTAACGTAACGTAACCTAACCTAACCTAACCTAACGTAACCTAACCTAACGTAACCTAACCTAACCTAACCTAACCTAACCCAACCTAACCTAACCTAACCTAACCTAACCCAACTCAACCCAACCTAACCTAATCTAACCTAACCTAACCTAACCTAACCAAACCTAACCTAACCTAACCTAACATAACCTAACCTAACGACGGTTGCAAGCGCTTTCACATTAAATATCGCAGTTCCCCACTTTTAATGGTGAAAAACACTGCATCTCAGTAATTGACATTGTTTAATGCGGTTTTACGACGGTTCATATCTTAACCTAACCTAACATTCGCACTTGTATCTAAAAACGCTCTATTACACTGTTTTGTTCACAATTACGATATTTGCTTAACCTCACAGTTTTTCACCAACTTAGTGCAGTACAGAACGCTGTATCTCGCTAAATGACATTGTTCTTTAAGGTTTCACGATGCTTGCATGCGATTTAACGAGAATATCACAATATAGCAGTTTCGCACTTGTAACGGTAGAACACGCAGTATTTGGCTTGTTCATGCCGTTTTGTGTACTTTCACAACATTTCACCTATCGCAGTTTAATACTCGCTATAAAACAACACTATCTCGTTAGATGACGTCGTTTTTGGTAGTTTCACGACGCTACCTAGCTTAAACTAACCTAACCTAACCTAACCTTCGCACTTCTATCGTTAGAAAACGTTTTACTCGCCACTTTACAATGTTTTCTACAAGATTACGACGGTTTCATGCGCTTTCACATTAGATATCGTAGTTCCCGACTTGTAATGTTGAAAAACACTACATCTCACTAAGTGACATTGTTTAATGCGGTTTTACGACTGTTGATATGTCAACCTAACCTAACATTCGCACTTGTATCTAAAGACGCTCAATTACACTGTTTCGTTCACAATTACGATATTTGCTTCACCTCACAGTTTCTCACCAACTTATTACAGTACAGAACGCTGTATCTCGCTAAATGACATCGTTCTTTAAGGTTTCACGATACTTGCATGCGCTTTACCGAGAATGTCACAACATAGCACTTTCGCACTTGTAACGGTACAACACGCAGTATTTGGCTTGTTCATGCCGTTTTGTGTGCTTTCACAACATTTTACCTATCGCCGATTCGTACTCGCAATAAAACAACACTATCTCGTTAGATGACGTCGTTTTTGGTGGTTTCACGACGCTACCTAGCTTAAACTAACATAACTCAACCTAACATAACCTTCGCACTTCTATCGTTAGAAAACGTTTTACTCGCTACTTTACATTGCTTTCTACAACATTACGACGGTTTCAAGCGCTTTCACATTAGATATCGCAGTTCCCAACTTGTAAAGGTGAAAAACACTGCATCTCACTAAGTGACATTGTTTATTGTGGTTTTACGACGGTTCATACCTTAACCTAACGTAACCTAACCTAACCTAACCCAACCTAACCTAACATAACCTAACCTAACCTAACCTAACCAAACCTAACGTAACCTAACCTAACCTAACCTAACCTAACGACGTTTGCAAGTGCTTTCACATTAGATATCGCAGTTCCCAACTTGTAATGGTGAAAAACACTGCATCTCACTAAGTGACATTGGTTAATGCGGTTTTACGACGGTTCATATCTTAACCTAACCTAACATTCGTACTTGTATTGAAAAACGCTCTATTACACTGTTTCGTTCACAATTACGATATTTGCATAACCTCACAGTTTTTCACCAACTTATTGCAGTACAGAACGCTGTATCTCGCTAAATGACATCGTTCTTTAAGGTTTCACGACGCTTGCATGCGCTTTAACGAGAATATCACAATATAGCAGTTTCGCACTTGTAACGGTAGAACACGCAGTATTTGGCTTGTTCATGCCGTTTTGTGTGCATTCACAACATTTTACCTATCGCAGTTTAATACTCGCAATAAAATAACACTATCTCGTTAGATGACGTCGTTTTTGGTAGTTTCACGACGCTACCTAGCTTAAACTAACCTAACCTAACCTAACCTTCGCACTTCTATCGTTAGAAAACGTTTACTCGCAACTTTACAATGTTTTCTACAAGATTACGACGGTTTCATGCGCTTTCACATTAGATATCGTAGTTCCCGACTTGTAATGTTGAAAAACACTACATCTCACTAAGTGACATTGTTTAATGCGGTTTTACGACGGTTGATATGTCAACCTAACCTAACATTCGCACTTGTATCTAAAGACGCTCAATTACACTGTTTCGTTCACAACTACGATATTTGCTTGACCTCACAGTTTCTCACCAACTTATTACAGTACAGAACGCTGTATCTCGCTAAATGACATCGTTCTTTAAGGTTTCACGATACTTGCATGCGCTTTACCGAGAATGTCACAACATAGCAGTTTGGCACTTGTAACGGTACAACACGCAGTATTTGGCTTGTTCATGCCGTTTTGAGTGCTTTCACAACATTTTACCTGTCGCAGTTTCGTACTCGCATTAAAACAACACTATCTCGTTAGATGACGTCGTTTTTGGTGGTTTCACGACGCTACCTAGCTTAAACTAACATAACTCAAACTAACCGAACCTTCGCACTTCTATCGTTAGAAAACGTTTTATTCGCTACTTTACAATGTTTTCTACAAGATTACGACGGTTTCATGCGCTTTCACATTAGATATCGCAGTTCCCGACTTGTAATGGTGAAAAACACTGCATCTCACTAAGTGACATTGTTTATTGCGGTTTTACGACGGTTCATACCTTAACCTAACGTAACCTAACCTAACCTAACCCAACCTAACCTAACATAACCTAACCTAACCTAACCTAACCAAACCTAACCTAACGTAACCTAACCTAACCTAACCTAATCTAACGACGTTTGCAAGTGCTTTCACATTAGATATCGCAGTTCCCAACTTGTAATGGTGAAAAACACTGCATCTCACTAAGAGACATTGTTTAATGCGGTTTTACGACGGTTCATATCTTAACCTAACCTAACATTCGCACTTGTATTAAAAAACGCTCTATTACACTGTTTCGTTCACAATTAGGATATTTGCATAACCTCACAGTTTTTCACCAACTTATTGCAGTACAGAACGCTGTATCTCGCTAAATGACATCGTTCTTTAAGGTTTCACGATGCTTGCATGCGCTTTAACGAGAATATCACAACATAGCACTTTCGCACTTGTAACGGTACAACACGCAGTATTTGGCTTGTTCATGCCGTTTTGTGTGCATTCACAACATTTTACCTATCGCAGTGTAATACTCGCAATAAAACAACACTATCTCGTTAGATGACGTCGTTTTTGGTAGTTTCACGACGCTACCTAGCTTAAACTAACCTAACCTAACCTAACCTTCGCACTTCTATCGTTAGAAAACGTTTTACTCGCAACTTTACAATGTTTTCTACAAGATTACGACGGTTTCATGCGCTTTCACATTAGATATCGTAGTTCCCGACTTGTAATGTTGAAAAACACTACATCTTACTAAGTGACATTGTTTAATGCGGTTTTACGACGGTTGATATGTCAACCTAACCTAACATTCGCACTTGTATCTAAAGACGCTCAATTACACTGTTTCGTTCACAATTACGATATTTGCTTGACCTCACAGTTTC
>NW_027464609.1:1785000-1792500 GCF_043290135.1 Rhipicephalus microplus
ACATTGTTTAATGCGGTTTTACGACGGTTCATATCTTAACCTAACCTAACATTCGCACTTGTATCTAAAAACGCTCTATTACACTGTTTTGTTCACAATTACGATATTTGCATAACCTCACAGTTTTTCACCAACTTATTGCAGTACAGAACGCTGTATCTCGCTAAATGACATTGTTCTTTAAGGTTTCATGATGCTTGCATGCGATTTAACGAGAATATCACAATATAGCAGTTTCGCACTTGTAACGGTAGAACACGCAGTATTTGGCTTGTTCATGCCGTTTTGTGTGCTTTCACAACATTTCACCTATCGCAGTTTAATACTCGCTATAAAACAACACTATCTCGTTAGATGACGTCGTTTTTGGTAGTTTCACGACGCTACCTAGCTTAAACTAACCTAACCTAACCTAACCTTCGCACTTCTATCGTTAGAAGACGTTTTACTCGCCACTTTACAATGTTTTCTACAAGATTACGACGGTTTCATGCGCTTTCACATTAGATATTGTAGTTCCCGACTTGTAATGTTGAAAAACACCACATCTCACTAAGTGACATTGTTTAATGCGGTTTTACGACGGTTGATATGTCAACCTAACCTAACATTCGCACTTGTATCTAAAGACGCTCAATTACACTGTTTCGTTCACAATTACGATATTTGCTTGACCTCACAGTTTCTCACCAACTTATTACAGTACAGAACGCTGTATCTCGCTAAATGACATCGTTCTTTAAGGTTTCACGATACTTGCATGCGCTTTACCGAGAATGTCACAACATAGCACTTTCGCACTTGTAACGGTACAACACGCAGTATTTGGCTTGTTCATGCCGTTTTGTGTGCTTTCACAACATTTCACCTATCGCAGTTTCGTACTCGCAATAAAACAACACTATCTCGTTAGATGACGTCGTTTTTGGTGGTTTCACGACGCTACCTAGCTTAAACTAACATAACTCAACCTAGCATAACCTTCGCACTTCTATCGTTAGAAAACGTTTTACTCGCTACTTTACATTGCTTTCTACAACATTACGACGGTTTCAAGCGCTTTCACATTAGATATCGCAGTTCCCAACTTCTAAAGGTGAAAAACACTGCATCTCACTAAGTGACATTGTTTATTGCGGTTTTACGACGGTTCATACCTTAACCTAACGTAACCTAACCTAACATAACCCAACCTAACCTAACATAGCCTAACCTAACCTAACCTAACCAAACCTAACCTAACGTAACCTAACCTAACCTAACCTAACCTAACCTAACGACGTTTGCAAGTGCTTTCACATTAGATATCGCAGTTCCCGACTTGTAATGGTGAAAAACACAGCATTTCACTAAGTGACATTATTTAACGCGGTTTTAGCGCGGTTCATATCTTAACCGAACCTAACCTTACCTAAACCAACCTAACCTAACCTAACCTAACCAAACCTTACCTAACATACCCTAACCTAACCTAACCTAACCTAACCTAACCAAACCTAAGCTAACCTAACCTAACGTAACCTAACCTAACCTAACCTAACCTAACCTAACCTAACGACGTTTGCAAGCGCTTTCACATTAGATATCGCAGTTCCCGACTTGTAATGGTGAAAAACACTGCATCTCACTAAGTGACGTTGATTAATGCGGTTTTACGACGGTTCATATCTTAACCTAACCTAACATTCGCACTTGTATTAAAAAACGCTCTATTACACTGTTTCGTTCACAATTAGGATATTTGCATAACCTCACAGTTTTTCACCAACTTATTGCAGTACAGAACGCTGTATCTCGCTAAATGACATTGTTCTTTAAGGTTTCACGATGCTTGCATGCGCTTTAACGAGAATATCACAATATAGCAGTTTCGCACTTGTAACTGTAGAACACGCAGTATTTGGCTTGTTCATGCCGTTTTGTGTGCTTTCACAACATTTCACCTATCGCAGTTTAATACTCGCTATAAAACAACACTATCTCGTTAGATGACGTCGTTTTTGGTAGTTTCACGACGCTACCTAGCCTAAACTAACCTAACCTAACCTAACCTTCGCACTTCTATCGTTAGAAAACGTTTTACTCGCCACTTTACAATGTTTTCTACAAGATTACGACGGTTTCATGCGCTTTCACATTAGATATCGCAGTTCCCAACTTGTAATGGTGAAAAACACTGCATCTCACTAAGTGACATTGTTTAATGCGGTTTTACGACGGTTCATATCTTAACCTAACCTAACATTCGTACTTGTATTGAAAAACGCTCTATTACACTGTTTCGTTCACAATTACGATATTTGCATAACCTCACAGTTTTTCACCAACTTATTGCAGTACAGAACGCTGTATCTCGCTAAATGACATTGTTCTTTAAGGTTTCACGATGCTTGCATGCGCTTTAACGAGAATATCACAATATAGCAGTTTCGCACTTGTAACGGTAGAACACGCAGTATTTGGCTTGTTCATGCCGTTTTGTGTGCATTCACAACATTTCACCTATCGCAGTTTAATACTCGCAATAAAACAACACTATCTCGTTAGATGACGTCGTTTTTGGTAGTTTCACGACGCTACCTAGCCTAAACTAACCTAACCTAACCTAACCTTCGCACTTCTATCGTTAGAAAACGTTTTACTCGCAATTTTACAAAGTTTTCTACAAGATTACGACGGTTTCATGCGCTTTCACATTAGATATCGCATCCCGACTTGTAATGGTGAAAACACTGCATCTCACTAAGTGACATTGTTTAATGCGGTTTTACGATGGTTCATACCTTAACCTAACCTAACCTAACCTTACCTAACCTAACCTAACCTAACCCAACCCAACTTAACCTAACCTAACCTAACCTAACCTAAACTAACCTAACCCAACCTAACCTAATCTAACCTAACCTAACCCAACCTAACCCAACCCATCCCAACCTAACCTAACCTAAGCTAACCTAACCTAACCTAACCAAACCTAACCTAACCTAACTTAACCTAACCTAACGTAACCTAACCTAACCTATTCTAACGTAACCTAACCTTACCTGACCTAACCTAACCTAACGTAACCTAACCTAACCTAACATAACCTAACGTAACCTAACCTAACCTAACCTAACGTAACCTAACCTAACCTAACCCAACCTAACCCAACCCAACCCAACAACACCCAACCCAACCTAACCTAACCTAACCTAACCTTACCTAACCTAACCAAATTATCCTTACCTAACCTAACCTAACGTAACGTAACCTAACCTAACGTAACCTAACCTAACCTAACCAAATTATCCTTACCTAACCTAACCTAACGTAACGTAACCTAACCTAACGTAACCTAACCTAACCTAACCTAACCTAACCCAACCTAACCTAACCTAACCTAACCTAACCCAACTCAACCCAACCTAACCTAATCTAACCTAACCTAACCTAACCTAACCTAACCTAACCTAACCAAACCTAACCTAACCTAACCTAACCTAACCTAACGACGGTTGCAAGCGCTTTCACAATAAATATCGCAGTTCCCCACTTTTAATGGTGAAAAACACTGCATCTCAGTAATTGACATTGTTTAATGCGGTTTTACGACGGTTCATATCTTAACCTAACCTAACATTCGCACTTGTATCTAAAAACGCTCTATTACACTGTTTTGTTCACAATTACGATATTTGCATAACCTCAAAGTTTTTCACCAACTTATTGCAGTACAGAACGCTTTATCTCGCTAAATGACATTGTTCTTTAAGGTTTCACGATGCTTGCATGCGATTTAACGAGAATATCACAATATAGCAGTTTCGCACTTGTAACGGTAGAACACGCAGTATTTGGCTTGTTCATGCCGTTTTGTGTGCTTTCACAACATTTCACCTATCGCAGTTTAATACTCGCTATAAAACAACACTATCTCGTTAGATGACGTTGTTTTTGGTAGTTTCACGACGCTACCTAGCTTAAACTAACCTAACCTAACCTAACCTTCGCACTTCTATCGTTAGAAAACGTTTTACTCGCCACTTTATAATGTTTTCTACAAGATTACGGCGGTTTCATGCGCTTTCACATTAGATATCGTAGTTCCCGACTTGTAATGTTGTAAAACACTACATCTCACTAAGTGACATTGTTTAATGCGGTTTTACGACGGTTGATATGTCAACCTAACCTAACATTCGCACTTGTATCTAAAGACGCTCAATTACACTGTTTCGTTCACAATTACGATATTTGCTTGACCTCACAGTTTCTCACCAACGTATTACAGTACAGAACGCTGTATCTCGCTAAATGACATCGTTCTTTAAGGTTTCACGATACTTGCATGCGCTTTACCGAGAATGTCACAACATAGCACTTTCGCACTTGTAACGGTACAACACGCAGTATTTGGCTTGTTCATGCCGTTTTGTGTGCTTTCACATTTTACCTATCGCAGTTTCGTACTCGCAATAAAACAACACTATCTCGTTAGACGACGTCGTTTTTGGTGGTTTCACGACGCTACCTAGCTTAAACTAACATAACTCAACCTAACATAACCTTCGCACTTCTATCGTTAGAAAACGTTTTACTCGCTACTTTACATTGCTTTCTACAACATTACGACGGTTTCAAGCGCTTTCACATTAGATATCGCAGTTCCCAACTTGTAAAGGTGAAAAACACTGCATCTCACTAAGTGACATTGTTTATTGCGGTTTTACGACGGTTCATACCTTAACCTAACGTAACCTAACCTAACCTAACCCAACCTAACCTAACATAACCTAACCTAACCTAACCAAACCTAACCTAACGTAACCTAACCTAACCTAACCTAACCTAACCTAACGACGTTTGCAAGTGCTTTCACATTAGATATCGCAGTTCCCAACTTGTAATGGTGAAAAACACTGCATCTCACTAAGTGACATTGTTTAATGCGGTTTTACGATGGTTCATATCTTAACCTAACCTAACATTCGTACTTGTATTGAAAAACGCTCCATTACACTGTTTCGTTCACAATTACAATATTTGCATAACCTCACAGTTTTTCACCAACTTATTGCAGTACAGAACGCTGTATCTCGCTAAATGACATCGTTCTTTAAGGTTTCACGATGCTTGCATGCGCTTCAACGAGAATATCACAATATAGCAGTTTCGCACTTGTAACGGTAGAACACGCAGTATTTGGCTTGTTCATGCCGTTTTGTGTGCTTTCACAACATTTTGCCTATCGCAGTTTCGTACTCGCAATAAAACAACACTATCTCGTTAGATGACGTCGTTTTTGGTGGTTTCACGACGCTACCTAGCTTAAACTAACATAACTCAACCTAACATAACCTTCGCACTTCTATCGTTAGAAAACGTTTTACTCGCTACTTTACATTGCTTTCTACAACATTACGACGGTTTCAAGCGCTTTCGCATTAGATATCGCAGTTCCCAACTTGTAAAGGTGAAAAACACTGCATCTCACTAAGTGACATTGTTTATTGCGGTTTTACGACGGTTGATATGTCAACCTAACCTAACATTCGCACTTGTATCTAAAGACGCTCAATTACACTGTTTCGTTCACAATTACGATATTTGCTTGACCTCACAGTTTCTCACCAACTTATTACAGTACAGAACGCTGTATCTCGCTAAATGACATCGTTCTTTAAGGTTTCACGATACTTGCATGCGCTTTACCGAGAATGTCACAACATAGCACTTTCGCACTTGTAACGGTACAACACGCAGTATTTGGCTTGTTCATGCCGTTTTGTGTGCTTTCACATTTCACCTATCGCAGTTTCGTACTCGCAATAAAACAACACTATCTCGTTAGATGACGTTGTTTTTGGTAGTTTCACGACGCTACCTAGCTTAAACTAACATAACTCAACCTAACATGACCTTCGCACTTCTATCGTTAGAAAACGTTTTACTCGCTACTTTACATTGCTTTCTACAACATTACGACGGTTTCAAGCGCTTTCACATTAGATATCACAGTTCCCAACTTGTAAAGGGGAAAAACACTGCATCTCACTAAGTGACATTGTTTAATGCGGTTTTACGACGGTTCATACCTTAACCTAACCTAACCTAACCTAACCTTACCTAACCTAACCTAACCTAACCCAACCCAACTTAACCTAACCTAACCTAACCTAAACTAAACTAACCTAACCCAACCTAACCTAACCTAACCCAACCTAACCCAACCCAACCCAACCTAACCTAACCTAAGCTAACCTAACCTAACCTAACCAAACCTAACCTAACCTAACCTAACTTAACCTAACCTAACGCAACCTAACCTAACCTATTCTAACGTAACCTAACCTTACCTGACCTAACCTAACCTAACGTAACCTAACCTAACCTAACATAACCTAACGTAACCTAACCTAACCTAACCTAACGTAACCTAACCTAACCTAACCCAACCTAACCCAACCCAACCCAACCCAACAACACCCAACCCAACCTAACCTAACCTAACCTAACCTTACCTAACCTAACCAAATTATCCTTACCTAACCTAACCTAACCTAACGTAAAGTAACCTAACCTAACCTAACCTAACGTAACCTAACCTAACGTAACCTAACCTAACCTAACCTAACCCAACCTAACCTAACCTAACCTAACCTAACCCAACTCAACCCAACCTAACCTAATCTAACCTAACCTAACCTAACCTAACGAAACCTAACCTAACCTAACCTAACCTAACCTAACCTAACCTAACGACGGTTGCAAGCGCTTTCACATTAAATATCGCAGTTCCCCACTTTTAATGGTGAAAAACACTGCATCTCAGTAATTGACATTGTTTAATGCGGTTTTACGACGGTTCATATCTTAACCTAACCTAACATTCGCACTTGTATCTAAAAACGCTCTATTACACTGTTTTGTTCACAATTACGATATTTGCATAACCTCACAGTTTTTCACCAACTTATTGCAGTACAGAACGCTGTATCTCGCTAAATGACATTGTTCTTTAAGGTTTCATGATGCTTGCGTGCGATTTAACGAGAATATCACAATATAGCAGTTTCGCACTTGTAACGGTAGAACACGCAGTATTTGGCTTGTTCATGCCGTTTTGTGTGCTTTCACAACATTTCACCTATCGCAGTTTAATACTCGCTATAAAACAACACTATCTCGTTAGATGACGTCGTTTTTGGTAGTTTCACGACGCTACCTAGCTTAAACTAACCTAACCTAACCTAACCTTCGCACTTCTATCGTTAGAAGACGTTTTACTCGCCACTTTACAATGTTTTCTACAAGATTACGACGGTTTCATGCGCTTTCACATTAGATATTGTAGTTCCCGACTTGTAATGTTGAAAAACACCACATCTCACTAAGAGACATTGTTTAATGCGGTTTTACGACGGTTCATATCTTAACCTAACCTAACATTCGCACTTGTATTAAAAAACGCTCTATTACACTGTTTCGTTCACAATTAGGATATTTGCATAACCTCAC